>NC_141552.1:58217500-58312500 GCF_021556685.1 Rattus norvegicus | reverse complement strand
TTCTATCTCATATACCTACCTTTCTACCTATTTTCTATCGTTTTATCTATCTTTCTTTTATGTATCATCTTTCTATCTTTCTATAATCTATTATCTTTCTTTCTATTTATCTATCTATCTGTAGATACAGATATTGATATCTATATAAAAACAGCACTAAGCACTAAGGAAATGGAGACAACCATATCCCTGGAACTTGTTGGACCAGCCAGTCTATTTTATTTGGTGAGTTCAAACCCAGTAAGAGTCCTTGTCTCAAATGTGGATAGCACCTCAGGAATGACAGCTGAAGTTGACCTCTGGCCTCTGTAGGCATCTATATACACATGAAGGAACAACTCCCCTACTAAATGTGTGTCTGTGCACACACACACACACACACACACACACACACACACACACACACACACACAGAGAGAGAGAGAGAGAGAGAGAGAGAGAGAGAGAGAGAGAGAGAGAGAGAGAGAGAGCAACCTAATAAAAGCATGAGTTAATTCAACCCTAAAGACCTCATGGGCGAACCATCCAAGCCATTCACAGGTTGTACCATGCAGTGATATCCATTTAGGCTCTAGATAAACCAAATCTACAAGGAGAAGGTATGACAATGGTTCGGACCTGCACTGGTTAATGGCTGTCTGCAGCACACTGCCCACTCCCAGCCCAGTCATTGCTCCTTTGGAAATACAGTTATGACATCTGTCTGATTGTCCTTCTGGACATCTACTCTAGACTCTGATAGAGGAAAACTCCACTGAAGAAGTTGTAAAGTAATTATTAAAAATAAGGACAGAATCCTAGGATTTTCCTAAGTAATACAGACTCATTACCATGCCCTGGCAGACATGCATTTTTAAACAATGGTTATAATAACAGAAAATTAGACCTCATTACTTATTCATAAAGTTCTGGTTACACTGTGCTCCATTTGTAAGCGTTTACTTTTATAAATAGCATCTTTGGGGCAGACGCTGCTCTCTGGCCACTGGATGTCAGAAACCATTTTCTGGTTATTCTGGTTCACTGCCACTGCTGACCCTCTATCAGGACCATGGGGAAGTCTTAAGACATAGGGCCTTGGCCCTTCTCAATCACGAAGACAGACGCTTGTATGTACTTATACTGCTTTTTGGATTTTCGATTTGATTTAAAGCACTGTTGAAATTTGAAGACAGCAAACAATGTTTGATGAATCTACAACCTTTACACTAAAGAGTCAGACGACCAATAAATCTGCAGTAGAATTAATAATTGAGATCCCTTGAAGCTCTGAAAGTAAGTATTAAATATGTAAAATCTTGTTGAAAAGCATAATTAAGTGCACCAGTTCCTGAAGCTTAAAGGAAAAGCAAGTTTCCATTAAAGTTATAAATGTCTTTCCTTCTTTCCTTCCTTCCTTCCTTCCTTCCTTCCTTCCCTCCCTCCTTCCTTCCTTCCCTCCTTCCTTCCTTCCTTCCCTCCTTCCTTCCTTCCCTCCTTCCTTCCTTCCTTCCTTCCTTCCTTCCTTCCTTCCTTCCTTTCTCTCTTTCTCTCTTTCTTTAAACAGGGTGTCATATAGCCCAGGCCAGCCTCCAACTTGCTATGTAGTCAAGGGTGACCCCTGTACTTCTGATCCCCTTTATCCATCTCCCAAGTGCTGGGATTACAGGAATGCACCACTACACCAGGTTCTACAGAGATGGGACCTGGGGCTCTGTGCACACCACACAGGCATTCTACCACCTGAGCTATATCTCCAACCCAGAATTACTAGTTTTATGAATATATGAGGGATGCTGAAAGAAATATATAATTCAGCATATTGGTTTTTTAAGTACTAAGTTGATTAGAAAATAAAATCTTCGGTGAGCTGAAGAGGGAAGGAAAAAGAGCTGGGGAAAAATAGGCCTGCAGCTTGCAGCCTGTATTTTCCCATGAGTCTTCAGTAGTTTCCAAACACTGTGGACAAGTCTCTAACCTTCTACTCTGTGTAACTGTAGACTGGATATGGCTACAGTTTGGACATGTCTGAAGAGACCATCGATAGATCTTTTCACTCATTGGCGTATGTTCTACTTACCACTCACCGGGCCAAATATTGAGGACACAAGGACACAAGGGAAGCAGAGCGAAGTCATATTCAACCTATGAAGATGCTATCTCCTCCCAGCCCTAAGTTGTCTGTTCTTTCTGCTTTGTTTGGGGGGGTCTTCAGAAGACTCGAGACAACCACAGAAACCATTCTGAGAAATGCCACGTCTCCCCCATCAGAGCATGAGTCATCCCTCCACCCTGGGAAACAGCAGTAAACTAAGTGTCCTCAAGGTACGTTCCTTCCTTCTAAAAGCCCACCTTGGACCCAGCACCAAGCCCATGGGGCTCTGAAGGAAGAGATTCGTGGATGTCCATAATTCAGAGGTCCACATAAGAAGCTGAGGTGAGAATTGGATACTCCACAAAGTCTGGGGTAGGCAGTGGCCCTCCAGAGGCCCACGGGCAGAGGTTATCGCTTGCAGTAGTGGAGTGATCGGTTATATTACTGACAGTGTGTGTCTGGCTGGAGACTGGGAGACTCAGGGCAGGGGACTGAAGAAGATGATTTTGTTTCCTGCCATTTAGCATAAGTAACAAAGTTAAATACTATGGAAAGCTTCCATTTTGGGTGAATATTCACAGTGTCGTCCAAATACTGTTCCCACTATCTCTACTACAAAGTCCTTCTCTTATTCACTTGGTACTCATGAGTGCTTACTGAATGGCTACCATGTCCTATCTCCTAGCAGGTTTAACTTTGTCCAATTGAAATGACTTGTTGAAAGTAGACAGGAGATATTCACCAAAGGTCCTACACAGTAACACTAAACGACAGTCTGAGGTAAATGCCAGGAAGCAGGGATTGTGGTTCTGGGAGATCTTAGAACAAGGCAACAGCTCTAGCCAGCAGAGGCCGGGGCCTAGGGTGGGTGGCATTTCTGACGTTGTGATGCTGAGATCTGAAAGAAACTAGGTGAAAGGTGGAGAAGAGCAAACCAATCAGGCCTTGGTAGGCAGGGGTGATGGAGAGCAGAGTAACAGAAAAAGGGAAAAGGGATGTCAGGGCAGGTTAAAGACTCGGATCATTAAATTAGGCAGGAAGGAGTGGAAACTGCAAAGGAAGGCGTGGGTTGTTAATGCGACCAGTTTGGTGTGCTCAAAAGGGCAGCAGGTTGGATGTGGGTCACAGGGTCATCAGAAAAACTATGATGTTTGTATCCATCAAAACATTAGCTTCCTAGTCATCTGGCTTAAAGCAGTTGTGCTGTGTTGTCCCAGCACCCTTGAGAAGGAGAGGCTAAAGATACACTATCAGTAAAGCAAGTTTGCTCCTTCTGGGGCCTCCAAGGGGTAGTCTGCCACCTGCCTCTCTGACAGCTTGTGGTTGAGGATGGCTGTCCCTAGTACCCTTTGACTTGAGTTGGGTCTCCAAGCTCTGCCCTGGCCCTCATCTTCTCTCCCTCTGCCTTTGTCCATTAGGAGACAAAGGAGACTTAGGCACAAGTCCTGGTGCCCTAGGAGAAGCTCAGTCGGTAGCATACTTTCCTTGAGGCATATGGAACTTGAGTTCGGTTCTTAGTGCTCAACTGAAAATGCCAGGTGTGGTAATATGTACCTTCAGTGCCAGCGCAGGACTGGGGACAGAGGGGTAACGGGGTTCTCCAGGCAGCCCTAATTGATGTCTAATTGATGTCTCAGGCCAATGACAGACCCCATGTCAAAGGAGGTGGATGACACTCATGAGGCTTCTCTTACATCCTAGGTTCTAAGAGAGACTCTCTTTTCAGGATGCAGCCCAATCCCGGAAGCCCTGGTCTTAATTCCGGACAATGCCCACAGAACTGCAACAGGGTCTGGAAGGTGAATCTCCCTGTCCCAGTGCCTGGAGCATTGCCATCTGAAGTCCAACCCAGGGATCATCACTCCCGTCTCTCTGCTGTTGCCTGTGGCTGTCATCCTGCTCTAATGCTTTCCTCAGTCCCCTCAGCCTCACCTCTCTCCTGCTACCTTGGCCTCAGTGGCCTCCCACGATGACTTCTCACGCCACCTTTCATTTGGGTTTCTTTCAAAGAATGACCTAAATAAGACTTTAAGGTTTTATTTCTGGCGGCATTTCCCTCTCGAGGACTAGAGGCTGGAAAAGGGTAAGTTATAAGTTCCCTTGGAAACGGAGGAAGTGCAATGGTTAGGACCACGAAGTATGCCATGACACTCCCCCCCACCCCTGTCATGCAGTTGAGCACTGTGGGATGCTCTTTGTCCTGCCCCCTCCCTCTGTCTGCTTTACACCAAGGCTCCACCGAGTAAACAACTCCAGGAAACCCGTGCCCATTCTTCATCTGTCCCATGGGGTCAATGACAAGGATGCTAGATGCTGATCGGCGCTCTATAAAACATTCAGAATTCAGGGAAGAAATGGGATGCATAAATGCAAAAAGAGGTCGGTAATTCTTGTGTTACACTGCTCCAGAGACTTCGGGAAGATGGACTGTGTCGCCATCCGTGGCTTTCAAGCTTTCTACTAGGTCAAGTGTGCACATCTATCTAATGACAAAGCCCCGGGGCCACATTCCCCATGCCTTAAATGGAATCAGAGTTGTATGGGACGGTGCCAGTGAAAGTGATTATAGGTTCTCTAGGTTTTATTAGTTTTCAATAAGCCAGCAGCACTGTGTGCTTGCCGTATACCCAGTCCTGTGCTAAATGCACATTTAATCCTCTTTCCAAAGTCTGTCATCAGTTGTGACATCAGACGCATTTGTTCAATGAGTAAACTGATGCCCCAAGAAGGGACATCACATGCAGAGTTGGCAAACACAGAAGCTGGTCTTACGGTGGCCTGTCCAAGCAGCCGCTGACATGTGTTGTCCCAGATCCAGGCTGGTTGGGGAGCTGCCGCCTCTTGTGGTCTCCCCTCCTTCTTGGGCTCTGGCCCCCTACATTAGGGCTTATTATTTGGCATAAATCACCCCCCCAATTACATGAATGCCACTGCCACGAACACTTGTAATTAAAACTGGGACGGATATCCTGCGTGTCTGCCCCCTTCTCCGTTCCTCTTTGTCCTGCTGTGGTATTATTGGAGAGAGAATGAACACTCATGGAAACAGATGCTCGCAGAATATAATGGGGCTCAGCTCCTCAGAGAGCAGGCTGTGAGAGGGCTCAGGGAGCAGACTTAAAGGAGACAGCTTTATTTACTCACAACTGGGGCATGGCAGGAAGTACAGGGAAGCCGAAGGGCTCAGTCACAGCAGGGTCTTGACTTGCATGCTGTATCAGGTTAAGGTCCCTCTGTCCCATGTTTGTCCCCACAGACACAGCTTTTCCCACCTGCCACGTCCTTCACACACCTGTTACCAAATGCACCCGGAGTTGATCTTGGCTGACAGGTTTGTCCCTAGCTCTAAGAATCCCACCTCTCACCTTCTATTCTCCAGCAAAATTGATAGCTTGGTACTCCCTGGTCTCTGCATCGGGGCTTCCCTCTGCTGGGAGAATGCCTACCCCTCTAGCCTTCTTTGGACCTTGCCTATTGTTCTCCTAGCCATGTTCAAAGTAGGGTGGTCATAGTGGCTGCCATTTGTCCAGCACTTGCTGGGGAATGAAGAGAGTTCTGCCTGAGCCATCACCCTCAGGGTATAAGAAATGCAGGAGCTAGGGCTGGACCAAGGTGATCTGGTAAGAAAACCACCAGCCTCCCTATAACCAGAGTCAATTTTCCTGGCCACTTTATCATGATGAGGTCAACACAACTTAACTCAAGGCCTCCTCTGAGCAGCTGTTGGGGGGACTCTGGGTGAACTCGGACAGCCAAGATTCTCGATGTTTCTTCTCTACTGCCCCTCTAAATTAAAATGTGCTTTTCTCCTTGTTTAGGACACAAAGTGACAAAACATCACAGGCATCACTCTCGCGCTCACATCTCCTGCCCATTGCTGTTATAACACTTTAACCAAAAACCACTGAAGGGAGGGAAGGATTGATCTGGCTCACACTTCCAAGTCACAGTCCATCACTGAGGGAGACAGCAGCGGCTCAAGCAGGAACCTGGTGCATAAACTATGGAGGGATGCTATTCCCTATCTCAATTTCTGGCTCACTTATGCTCACACCCAGCTAATTCCTTAATAGGGCCCAGGGAATGGTGCCACCCACTGTGGGCTGGTTTCAACTGTATCAATCGACAATTATACAGTCGCTCATACGTATGCGTATAGTCAATCTGATTAAAACAATTACTTGGTTGAGACTGTTTTTTGCTTCGGGTGTTTTTATGCTTCGTCAAGTTGATAGTTAATGCTAAATGAGTTTGTCATCGTGAAATGACAGCTTCCTGTTGTAGCTGGTAATCTCAAAATATCGTTTTTACATATTTTTTCTATTTAATAGTAGATCTATCACTAGCCATCTCTCACTGTGTCTCTCTGTCTCTGTACCTATGTGTATTCATGTGCGTGCGTGTGTGTGTGTGTGTGTGTGTGCGTGTGTGTGCAGCACATGTATAGATATCAGACAGCTTGCTGGAGTTGGTTCTTTTCTTCCACCCTGTGGGTGTTGGTGAGTGAATTTTGATACAACTAGCATCCTTTGTGAACTCGTGTGTTTTATTTCGTGTAGCTATAACACTATTCAGAAGTGTGGAACTAGGCACCACAATGAGGGCAATCCTGAGAATAGAGCTCCTCCAGAGCAGAGCAAGGCCCTGTGCTTGTCATCTTTTGGAGCTCAGCTATTTTAAGACTGTCAGACGAGGCGGGCAAAACACCAGAAAGGCTCAGATTGCATAGAGGCATGAAGATGGCTCTCCATTGTTTTTAAGGGTAGGTATATCACCCACTCATTTACTCATTCATTCATTCATTCGTCCATTCATTCATTCAACAGATTCATAATCACGGCCTTGTACTTGCAAAGCACTGGGCCAGCACTCCAGGTATGTTTCTGAGTGAATGGAGCAAGTACACCCATCTCCCGCCCTCCCAGAAAAGAACGTCTGCAGATTCCATCCCCCGCCCCCATCTTCTATTCAAGCTTTGTAACTTGGGGTGACCTATTTAGTTATCCACAATTTGATGTCAAGAATCCCCTTAGAGCGCTGCCAACCTAAGCTCATTAGCATAACCCTTCACTTTTATATGCAGCCAGCCTTCACTTTTCAGACTTTTGTGGCAGAACTAAGCACTGAAATCTCAAAGTGGCCACGGGCTCAGGGAGATTCCACATGGTAGGCACGCAAGGAGGTTGCCCTTTGTGTGTGAAGAGAGCTTGAAGCAGCGCCCTCTTCTCATACTTGCGTAGAGCTCTGTACTGCATACAGGATTTAATCTGCTCCTCCTTTTTCTGTTGGTTCACAGTCCCCTTTCACATGTTTTCCTGGGATGTCTCCTGTCTGTTCCCCTCTCTCTTCCCAGAAAGCTTGAACAATGACACACGATCAAAATAATGAAAATTGCAACTAATGCTGACCGGCCACTTCTGTGTTGCTCCTTTAAATTGGTGAGTGTATTTATTAATACGGCGATCACTTTAACTACAACAGGGTGGTTCTTACCATCACCCTGATTTTAATGACAAGGAAACTGAGGCACTACAGGGTTAAGAGATGGCTCAAAGAGCCATAGCCAGCCAGTGACAGTGCCTGGATTCATACTTGTGGGTTAAGAGAGGACGGTGCACATATAACTGCAAGGACACATCAAAAGCCATATCAAGGTATCCCCTGCATTGCTCTGGCAGCCTCTCCACTCTCTCCCCAGTCCTGGGTGAGGGGCTGCTCTTACTCAATCCCTGTCTAGTGCTGCATCGATTACAGTCTTTCTGTCTTTCCTTTCTTCTTTACCATTGTACTACTGTAAGGCACTGTTCCCAGAGACCGAATCTTGTGTGCTGTGTGCTTGAGTGCAGCCGTGAGACAGGGAAGAGGGAGGTTTGGAGAAACAGCTTAACTGGCCTGAAATCCTAAGTGAGGTCATCATAGCCCTGGATTTTGAATCGGATACAGAAATTAAGAGTGGATCTTCTGGTCTGGCCTTCTCCTTTCCATTCCGTCACTATCAAGGGGCTAGAGAACTGTCCTTCCTGGAGTGCCAAAAGAACCCGGAGTCTGAGATGCCTAATTTATTCAAGACACAAAAGAAGCAGGTTTACAAATATGTACACCATATCTGTTTTTTTCTTAATTTTGTTTTCTTCCCTCCTAAAATTGACTACTGTCTTATGCTAGTCTCAGCTTTTCATTTTTTACCTATGTGTGTATCTTGAGTATGGATTTGTGCATGTGAGTGAGTGCACTATCCACGGAGATCAGAAGGGGGCGCTGGATCTCCTGGAGCTGGAGTTACAGACAGCCGTGAGCTGCCTGATTGTGGGTGCAGGGACCTAGATTTAGGTCTTCCACAAGAATAACAAGTGATCTTAACCATGGAGATATTTCCACCGAGCTATATTCTAGCCTTGGATATTTTCAAACCTAATATTTTCATAATGACCCTTGCATCTGTGAGTAACCAAAATCTGAAGCATTAGATTTAGCCCATAACCATACACTGGGGGGGGGAGGGGTGTGAAGACCTGGTTTAAGCCACTTAAGGCACCCAGGACAGTTTTCTTCATTTCATGAGGAAGAGATGCCTTACTTTGATTGGGTGAGCATTATACATTTGAAACAATCTCTCTGGCTTTGATAGACATGACCTCGATTCTGACAATTATCTATTTAATTGGATCAATACAGACAGCCTACTCCCCCAAACCACTGATTCAATTAATCAGACCATTGTCAAATCTCTTCTCCTCTTGGGGTCTGCGTAGACATGGACCAAGTGGCAATTTCTTCCCAGATAGGCACTGAAGTCAATAGTCCCCTTTTGGATGAAGTATCTGATTGCTCACAAATTACACAAATCACATCGATTGCTGACAGATCCCAGTGTTTATGGAGCACTATTTGGCTTTGGCTGCAGAAGATGGCTAGTATTTAATTAATGACTGTCAGATATAATATACACTATTATAATGACCAGAGAGCAGTTGCCTGCTGATCTTATACAATAGAACAAATATTTTGCAACTAGCACTAGTGAGGACAGAATCAGTAGGGACACCATGATAGACCACAAAAGAAAATGTCATTGCCACATTTAACCTGGAACATTCTTGAAAGCCATGATGATTCTGACCCTACAGAACTTGCCCTACAGAACTTGCTTCCCCTTTCCTTTCTGCTTCAACTACAGGAAACTCAGGCAAATTTTTTGATCAACTCATTTCATGTGGAGACTTGCAAAACATACACTTTATTCTGCCTGCTGTTAATTTTTGCATGAAGTATTACTGATTGGTTGCATATTGACCCTAAGGGCTAGAGGTCAGTAAACTACAGCCTACAGACCAAATCCTGCCCTCCAGTTTGTCTTTGGATGGCTCATAGGTTTAGAATTACCCTCCATGGTTTACCACACAAAAACGCAAAGGTGGATTTATTTACCCTGGAACTTTCAATGTCAAAATGTTAATGGTTTTAATGGTTGTTGTTGTTGTTGTTTTACAAAATCAATGATTTTACACTCACAAAAAGAAGCAAAATAAGAATATAATTTTATGGCATACAAAGATCAAATTTTGGTGTTCATCACTAGAGTTTTATGAGAACACAGCTAGGACCACTGATGGGTGTGTTGTCCATGGATGTAATGTAGTATGAGGGCAGAGTTAGATAGTTGTAACAACTACAACGGAGGACCAAAGAGTCTGAAGTATTTACTGCATGACTCTATTAGAGAAACAGGGAGCCAACATGTCTCAGGTTATCTCCCGTGTGTGTAGGCTCCGGTATGAGTTAGTTGGATAACTCACCAGCTAGATAATACAGAGAACACATATGTACCCATCCTATCATCCTATGGTTAATGCTACCATATAGATTGTATAGATTATTCTTCCTGATTATGGTCTAGTGGTAATATTATCCAGGGGATCCAAACTAGATGTTTGTTTGTTGGTTGTTTTGGGGGTGTTTTGTTTTGCTTTCTTTGTTTTATGAGAAAAACGTTATACTTTAGAAGAAATACACAGCCTACTATGCCTGTTTTCAGGAGACTAAGGGGGGGCTGTTTTGCCCCCACCCCCAAACTTCCAAGGGAAAGGGTTGGGCTTATTACGCTAGAAGAGCGTGGCCCAAGCCTTGAAAGAAAGAGAAGCCAATAAGGCAGGAACATGGAGGTAACAAAGAAGCAGGTAAATGGTAACAACAAAACTGTAGGAAAATGAGCATCTACTGAACTCAGATGTGAAGATGGGGTGCGGTGGGGGCAAAGGTGGGAGAGAGCTAACTTTGGGACAAATAAAATGTGGGGAGAAAAAGGTTAGGGACACTCCTGAGCTTGTGTTTTTTTTTTTTTTTTTTACCTAAAAGAGCTTTTAAAAGGCAGGTGGGAAACCATCATCTAAGAACAGCTTAGGTAGGTAGTCTGGAGAGAAAGGGCTGAAAGGAGTTACCCAAGTCCCTGCTCTCCAGTGAACACAAACAAACATGGCAGCCAGAGAGCTACCAGCAACAAAGCATGCAGCTGTAACAGCATCTCTGTGCTTCTCCGTGGGAGGAGAACCGATCAGTACTTTCCGGTGATACAGTAGGAGGGGTTTCAGAGACCTTCCATACTTGCCAGAATAATTTTTTCCAAACATGCAGGGCCTTTGGGAAACAAATAATAGCTTCGTCAGAGGATGGAAAAGACGCTGTAGAATTGAGAAACGCAAGGGAACGGGTAGGAAACAGAGATGTGTTTCCAACTGGTGCTACCGATGTGGATATCCAAACTCATGAATGGCTGAGAGCAGAGTCAACCCTCCTCCCGGAAGCCTCATGTCATTGGCTAAAAGCAACTGCTCACTGAGAAGAAGTGAGCATCTCCTACATAGCACACCATTGAGTTCTCAACTCCATGTGACAACTTGGGAAGGAGAATAGTTATTAATCTAATGGAGGGCAGGACATGGTCAAGATAAGGGAGATGGCTAGAGGGAAGGAACATGACTGGGAAAAATACTTTAGCAGGTCAATCCCACTGACTCCAGAGTCTTAGCAAGACCAAAGGGCCTCCTTGTGAAGTTGGGGCCTTCTGTGCTGTTTGCTGTTTGTTTGCCGGCACCTGGGACTGTACCTAGAACATGTGGGAATTCAAGGAAAGCTTAAGTTCGAACAGTCATATAGTAAGGCATGGACTAACGGGACCACCACATTTAAGGGAGAGAAATTGAGGGAGAAGGCAGCCCTTGTAAGTCACAATTGAGCATCCATTTTCTGCTTGTTCTCTGTCCATTGGATTCATTGTTCTCTGGCACCTTGGGAGGAAGCATTTCTATCTCAGTGCAACCATGTTTGCTATGGTAACGTTTTTTCCTGGGGACACATGAACAAATGTCTATTCACTAGATAGGACACTGACAATAGAGTCAAGATCCAATTAAAGGCCAATTTCTTGAACTTGTGCTTACTTACAGGAGCCTGGGTGACCCTAGACAGTTGCATCACCCCAAAGTCCCATGCCATTGTGGATAACGACTTCACAGACTGTATCTCTAGTCCTACTCTCAACTGACCTTTGGCTGCCAAGATCCTCTAGCATCTCCCATGATCACTTGCAGTGGGGAAGGGCCAGGGGGGAGTAATGGCTACAATTCCAGCAAGGGTCCTATGACCTGCGCCGCCCTCCTCCTATTACAGTGTCAAAACTCCATTACTGTTACCGCATGCCTAACTGTCTCTGTTCTGTTTAAGTCAATTAGTTGCCATGGCTACCAGGCCAAGGTAATCTCAGCACCAAAATGGCCATGGATTATTATGTTAGACTGAGAGAAACAAGGCAATACTCCAACATGAGTATTCACTAGATGAATGCACACTGAAACAGGTGATGCCCACTAAATGCTTGGGCAAGAGAAGTAGATAATAATACACTGAACAAAAGTAGGCAAGAGACAGGAATGAGGAAGAGTCTGTATTTGGGCCAGGAGGTAACAAGAGCAGGAACACCTTTAATCCCAGCACCCAAGAGGTAGAGGCAGGCAGATCTCTGTGAGTTCGAGTCCAGCCTGGTCTACAGAGCCAGTTCAGGATAGCCAGGGCTACACAGGGAAACCTTGTTCCCAAAAAAGAGTCTGTATTTGACAGAACTGGACTAGAAGCACTCACCAGCCCTGTACTCTGGAGAAAGGGCTTTATTTTTTTTACCAAGGTTTGTTCATCCATGGAACTGGGAGGGTTCAATACCTACCTGTCTCGAGGGACTGAAGCTATAAATCACTATTGGAAACACATGCAAGGAGTGGGGAATTTGGTAAATGTTCAGAAAGCAGCAATAGAGGTTGGGTTAGCTTGTTTTTGTCAGGTCTAATGATGCCCAAGGTAAAAAGGAGATTCTCCAAAACTCAAAAGAAAAACAAAATCTCGGGAACCTTCACAGACACCGCTGGGGCTGCCGGAACCAAGTGCAGCCACGTTTCCATTTTTCATACCGTGGAAAATTGAGGGATGACACAAGACAACACAGACATCTTGAGAAAATTTAAAGGCTCCCAAGTCTTTTTCCATTCAGGGACAATAGAAAACAGGAAACCATCAATAACATGTCCATGCCCGGCTGCCGGCTGCACACTCCCCAGGAAAGTATATTTTGATATAAATCAGAAGCTGGGCACAGCGCGCTCCAGCCCGATGTGTTGTAACCACCCCTCCGACGGTCTCATCCTGGCGAGATGTTGAAAAGCTTTCCAACTTGACAAAATCCAGACCCTTCCTTAAATAGCACTAACCCTTCCCAGAGAGGGATCTCGCTCCCTGCCAGCTCACAGACCCAAGTCAGGCTCAAGCGAGGAAAGGAGGAAACGTAGAAGATGGCTCAGCTCCCCAGCGGCCCTCAGGAATTGACAGTCTCTAAATTACTGCCCGGGAAGCATGTCGAATGCCAGCTGACAAAAGGACAAGAGGGAAAAAAAAAAACCCTGGGAGCCAGTAGAGCCTCCTCCGGTCCTCTCTGGGGAGGGGATGCCTCTAGTGATCTTGTTAGATACCAGACTTGGAGAGCAAATGAAAATCTATGATTACAAACACCTCACAGGGAGGCACTGAGCAACTGAAAAAACTGAGTTGGGTAGGGGCAGTCTTCCTATGTAGGAGGCAATTTGACTGAAAAAAGAAAGAAGAGGAGGAGGAAGAGGAGGAGGAGGAGGAAGAGGAGGAGGAAGAAGGGGGAGGAGGAAGAAGGGGAAGGAGGCAGAGGAGGGGGGAAGGAAGAGGAGGAGGAAAAGGAGGAGGAGGAGGAAGAAGAGGAGATAAAGAACAAGGAGGAGGAGGAGGAAGTGGAGGAGGAGGAGGAGGAAGAGGAAAGAAGAAGAAGAAGAAGAAGAAGAAGAAGAAGAAGAAGAAGAAGAAGAAGAAGAAGAAGAAGAAGAAGAATAAGAATTAATGAGATAGCAAATGAACTTGCAATTGCTTTGCTTCTGAAAGCTCCCAGCTGACTTAAGATTGGTTCCCCAAGTTGCTGGGCACATTATACATCCCGGAGATGCATGCCCGCTCCAGGGGGATCTTAAGTGCTTGGTCAAGATTTAACAATCTTGGTGAGTGGGATGACAGGGTCAAGCCCTGACAGAATAGGAAGTATTGTAGTTTGCAGACACACTGGCACACAAGATCCTTGTCACAGATGTTTGAGCCTTGAGTTTGTTGGTGGGCTGTCCTTCCAGAAGAGCTCACAGAAAAGAAGGAAATCACAGAAATCACAGGAAAACTCCAGAGGAGATGAAAGGGTTATCAGAAGTGAGCAGAGACCAATTGCATTGTGGGGATGCTATTCTCAGGTTAGGTACACTGATACAGGCTGTGTCTCTCCTCAGCAGAGCATGAGTGTAGATCAGAGCCTACAAGGAGAGGCATCTGGCTTTTATTTGAAATAAGAGTTTTCTACTCCCATGAGAGGATACCGGTAAAAGTTCTTCCCCTAAGCCTGAACTGAGGTGTCAGGCCCCTCTGTTCTCCTCAGACACACACCCCACACTCAATTGGAGTCTAGGGATTCAAGACAGGAGAAAGTCTGAAGGAAGAGACTGTGCGAAGAGTGTTTTATGGAGGGCTGCCGGTGTGTTATGATGTTGATCTTCAACCAGGTCTACGGAATGACTGAGTCTGGCACTGACGAGGGAAGAGACATGCTGTGGGGCAGGAATTATGGGATTTGAAGGAAAGGGGATCTGGAGTCGAACACCTGCTGTGTTCCTTGGTGCAGGCTTGCCTCCTGGAAAAGGAAAGTGCTGGTGAGCTAACCTAGAAGACCTTTGACCCCTATGAAGATTCCATTTCTCCTGTAGCAGAGTACAGCTCTCAGTCTAGTTTCCCTTGCTCCAGACCCACCCTCACAACCCTTCTGCATCCTGTTGAGCTATGAATGAAATCAAGCTTCAACACCTTTTCCCGCTGCACCCTGCTTCTTTCAGATACCCTGACAAAGGCAACTTAAGAGGGAATGGATTTACTTGGTTCACAATTTCAGTTTACACCCCATCTTGACAGGGAGGTCAACACAGCAGGAGTTTGAAGTGGCTGGCCACAGTCAGAAGTGGAGAATGAATAATGCAGGTATCCACTTGGTCCCCTTGTCTAGACAACAGTCCCCAGGATTCCAGCTCAGAGAATGGTGACACCTATAATGGGCAGGTCTTCACTCCTCAGCATAAGATAATCCCTCACGGGTATGCCTATGGGCCCATCTCTCAGGACTTTCTTGCTTCTGGTCCTATCACCTTGATAGCTAATACTAATGCTTATGACCTAGGACTGAGCCTGACTCATAACAACTGCCCACTGAAGGGAGATAAGAGACCTCTATCCCCTGCTCCTTGAATGCCCTCTGGGTAAAGAGTGGGTATGCTTCCTCAGTGTGCACAGTCACTCTCTTAGCTTACTGAGGTTTGCCGTGATTTCTTTTTCTTTTAGCATGAGCTATGTTCTAGCTGTAGGCTGGGAACTCATGTGTGATATAGGCTGGAGCGAATCCCATGAAAGTGTCTTTCCGGGGCTGGAGAGATGGCTCAGTGGTTAAGAGCACTCTTCCACAGGTCCTGAGTTCAATTCTCAGCAACCACATGGTGGCTCACGACCATCTGTAATGGGATCTGATGCCCTCTTCTGGTGTGTCTGAAGACAGCAACAGTGGACTCATAAAAGAATAAATAAAAGTTTTTAAAAAATGTGTGTGTCTCTCTCTCTAGACAGAACTTCAGAATGTGACCTCATTTGGAAATGGAGTCCTTGGTGATATAATCAATTGAGATAAGGTAAGGCTCTTGTGTCGAATTACTATGGCTCCCAATTCTAGTAACTGTTCTGTTTTTTTTTTTTTTTTGTGGGGGGTTGTTTTTTTTTTTTTGTTTGTTTTGTTTTGTTTTAAGTGTGCCCTGTAGAAACATGGGGGTTATGGAACAGAAGGTGGATGTATGCAGAAAGAGACAGAACCTGGAATGTTGCTTCAGGTCTGAATCCCAAGACAGGTCAGGAAATGCCAACGGGTCCTTGTATAAACAGGACTGAAATCCGGTCCAGATCTTGCCAAAAGAGTATGGCCAGGCTTCTGCTCTGAACTTCGACAAGTAGCCTCTGAGACTGTGAATATGGCCATGCTGTATCTCATGGCAGCCACAGGACACTGGGTAACTGCCACCATCCTTGGCTGCCAGCTTCTGTTTGTTTCTGTGACCCGTCCTATGGTGTAGGCAGTAAGCGAGTCTGAGGAAGGGTGTGTTTCAGCTCTATCCAGGAGCAGCGAGGAGCTGTGGACTTTGGTCTGGGATGCACTCTTGGGAACCTTGTATGGCTGTGGTGGGGGAGGCAGAGAGTAAGGTAATGCACAGTATTCAAAGCCAGAGTGAATATGGGGACCGTGGGGCTGGCAGGTTCATCCTGGCTGAGATTTCCAGCTTCTCCCGGGGTCAGACGGAAAGAAGGACAGTTTATGCTTCCTCCCTCCATTTCCCCCTTCACGGTTACGGAATGCAGGCGATTGGGAGTCAGCTATTCCTTTCTGAAATTTGGGGGGAGGGGGAGGGGCTATCATCACAAAGGGCAGAATTAAGCTATGAAATTAAACCCCTAAATATAAATAATAAATTCTCTTATTGGTGCCCTGCCCCAGCCAACGTAAGGAAAACCTGAGTTCCCGCTGAGCCTTTTTATTACTTGAGGTATATGGAGTCTCTAATTTAGGGCTAAATTTAAAACTAAAGCACACACAGCTGGACTTTCAAGTAGTTTCAAAGCACATTTAATGCCTTCCCGTGAAACTTCCAAAATCCAAGCCATCCCCGCTTTGCAGCAGTATAAACAGTAGTCGGGGCGGACCTAACCTAACGTATGGGATTCAAAAGGTTATTTAAGAGGGGTGGAGAACACACAGGCTGAGGGCCCACAGCCATCAGAATGCTGACCCATGCTCACTGGGCACACGCTGTCCTTTGCAGTGTGGGTTATAATAGAAACCAGGAAAGCCTAGTAGAAGGGGGAGGTGAGGAGGGGGAGGGCGGAGTGCCAAAGAGGGCTGCCTTTAACCACAGTTTTGTCTGCCCCGTGTGCTTTTCAGCACTGTTCCTACACCCCTGGGCCAATGGAAAATGAGAAAGAGTGAAAGCTGGACTGGCAGACATGAATGGATTCTCTGTTACCCCGGGAATTCTTCTTGAAGAAGAATCCAGGGTACTGGTTTATGATTTTGTGTTGCCAGACACTTTAATTGGGGCTAATGAGCCCCAAAGTCTCAGACTTTCTATGAGTTAAAGGCAGTTTGGGGTAAGTGCTGTGTTACAACTGAGACATTAAGTACAGTTCAAAAGGTTCTTGCGTTGAAGGTGTGGTCCCAAAATAATACTCAGATGTGGAGCTTCAGAAAATGATTGGATCAGAAACAGCTCTGGCTTAATCATTAGGCTAATCCATGGATAGATTCATATTTTGACAACTTTATGGAGAAACGAAAGAGGCTAATAGATCAGACCTACTTGGGCCAGGCGGATACTAGGGAGCAAGTCTCTGAAGGATATACCTTGTCTCTGACCCCTTCTCAGCACTTCCTGTCTTGCTGCTTCCTGACCTCCCTAAGTGAGCAGCTAGGCTTCTCTAAGCCCTGACCCTAAGACAGCAGCTAAAAGCTCACTGACACATCCTGGGATAGCACAGGGACTGGCCAATCAAAATCAGGGTCTTTATCTCTTGGAACGATCTGTTATGGAGAGATAGATGGTGAAGAACATGGACCAAGGCAGCTACAAAACGCAGCTACAGGTTCTTCAGTATACTTCCCACCAGGAAGTGGAGGCTACGTCCACCGCAGTTAATCCCAGTGTGCCAGGGATGACTGATCGGATACAATAAAGAAGCACACGTCTCCTCTTACAGTGAGTGGAAGTGACTTTCTGTGATGTCTATCCAATGTCAGGTTGGAGAAGGCCTTGCCATGACAGCTATGAGGTGTATGTCCCATAAGGTTCAACCTCTCTAAGACCACACTAAAGAATCCAGAGGCTGAGCCCTACTGGACATATGACACTGGACAAGTGGGAAAAGTAATCATGGGCCAGCCAGTCCAGCTGCCCATCACTCAGTGACCTTTGCCCACCGTCAACAGATTGAGAGATGAAACAAGGCAATCCCTTTCCAAAAATTTGGGCCAGGAAACAATGGGATTATATATTACATAATATATAAATAATTATATAAAATTATATATAAATAAATATGTAAATTATATATCATATAATATATACTATATATAAACAGTGGTCATTGTCTACTAGCAGCACGTGGGGTGGTTTGTAACTCGGGGACAGATAAATGACAGGGGCCAGACCCCAGGGATGTCGGGATAAAATGAAACCGTATACACTACATTCCCAGCACAGAGCTGGCTCTCAGTGGATGTCAGATCACGGCCAGTTCCTGGTTCCTGGTGACAATAGGCTTTGATTGCCTTTCAGTTTCACGGCCTATTTTTATGCTCTGCGACACTAAATCGTAAATTACAAGCAGCTTAGCAGCCTCTGATTCTTACCAAGCGCTCTGGGTTTTATTGGGCTCTCAAAGTTAGGGAAAGGCACACATGTAAATCGGAGCGGCTCCTCAGCTCTCCCCTGGGGGCTCTGAAAGGAGATTCTTCAGCAAGGAACTCTTAGGTTCCGAAATGTGTGCTTCGTGGCCCCCGTGGCGGGCACACTGCGGTGAACAGGGGGTTCTCGGCTGGGAAGTTTGCAAGCGATGTTGGTTTTCCTTTCTAAGCTGCGCAGATTTGTGAGCTGCGGTGCGTTCCTGCACGAAGGAGGCAAGTAGCCTCCCTCGGCAAGTCTCACCGGGAAGCTATTTCTCAGATCTGCGTCTAGCACTGGTTGTATAACTTGGTGATTGCCAGGAAGCATTTGGGAGCCAGATGGGTCTTGGTATGAACCTTGGCTCTTTTCCTTCCAGATGGAGAGAACTTGGGGGCAGATTTTTGTACTGCTTTAAAAAAAAAATCACCCTCAGTTTACACTCTTGAGAAATGGGAATAATCATAGTGCCCTCTGATAGGGCATTTGCGGAGACTAAACCTGGGTAAGTGCTCGAGGCCCCACTCGAAGTCAGAGCTTACAGCAATTTCTGTGCTAACAGTGTCCTCATCGCTGGAGGCTACCCTGATGAAAGTTGTTAGCCTTGGCACAGAAAGGCACAAGATGCCTGTGGAATTAGAAATTCAGATACACAACGAACAGCATGGTGGTGTATGCGAGACACTCTGGAAGCCCAGCGACCTGCTACTGAACGCATTCTCTACTTGAATGAAGCGAAATTCCCCGTTCTCCTGCATGCCCTCTGCCAGATAGATTTTGGCCATTGATATTTACAGTGAAGGCCAATCGTTCACCGTCTGGATGTACAGCTCACCCAAAGGCTGCTAAGCGCAAAGCTCTCGTCCCTGTTTTCTCATCTTTGATACAAGCTCCCATCTTCCACCTCCCTTCCTCCAGCCTCCAGCCTAATTCTGAACCCCCCCCCGCCCCCCAAACTCGGTAATGAAGATTAGCTGGGAGGATGCTCTGGAAAAGACAAGCTGGGAAAAGTTTCTCTGCAGCTATTACATAACCAGTTCCCTACAGCAGCATCGTGAGGTTGGCCGTGGAGAAGCTTCCACTTGTACCCTCTCCAAGTTCCTCCGGTGCAGCGGCCCCCTCCTTCCACGTCCCCTCCCCTCTCTCTCTCTCTTCATGCCTGAGGTCTGGCTCCACTGGAAGCCACCCCCACACACGCCACTCGCTCATTTTTTTTCCACGTAATATACTGCAGTTTATTACATAAGTGATTTATTGCATGCGTCTTAATGTATAAGGGGCAAAAGTTGTTTAAAATAAATCCAACTGAGAGGATAATCTCTGCGGGCTAAATGTACTTGGACTTAATTTCTCTACTGGGTATTATACACTATATAATTGCCTTAAACAGAAGCTGCACACGCAAATTTAGCTTGGCACCGGTATCTGGCTACACAGAACACTCAAGTTACACGCTGGGTTTTTCTACAAATCCTTTGCTCCCCCGGAAGAAACTCAACAGCATCCCTTAAAGAAATATTCAGCCTGACTCTCCTGCTGAGACTGGGGAGAGGTGGGGTGGGCGAGCAGCCCATTGTAGCCTGGATGGAGGGGTTGGGGGAAAGCCTTTGTCTTAGGAGAGAGGGCAAGGCTGCCAGCTTGTCTCCGGGTAGATCTGGTTCCTGGGATTCTGTAGTTCCCTCACTGGCCCTGGACATGGGATATACGGTTAATTAAAGTTGATGGTGGCTTGCCCTTCTTTCTCCTACAGATTAATTAATTAATGTATTCATTGACTCCTTCATGCATTTATTCATTCTACAAATACTCTCTGAGCTGCTCTTGAGCCCTTGGGTGGTGGTGGGTCCTGGGAATACGAGAGGGAGCCACACACTGTTCCTGCCCATACCTAATGAGGAGACAGGCAGTAATTAAGCTGTCCTACCACACACCGTAAGTGTGACAGGACAGCCAGTGCCAGTGCCGGTGCCAAGAAGAATGGGTACGTGGTACTCTGAGAGCCTGGAGAAGACAGAGAAGCGTTTCAAGGGACTGGTTTGAGTGGGTGTTATTTAGCCATTGCTGCTCTGAGGAATACATCCAAGTTTAGACACTCAAAGCAACTCTACTCTTTATAATCGTGGAGGTCAGAAGTCCAAGTGTATCCTTGAACGCTCGTGTCTAGGAAGCTGGCTCCTCCTAGAAGGCATGGGGGAGAGTCTGGTTCATGGCCTCTTTTGGCTCCTAGAGGTTACTGGCTTTTCTTAGCATATGCCCCTTCCTCCACTTGCAGAGCTCAGAAGGTCCAGTCTAACCCTTTCCCTGTGCAACTCCCTGTGATACATCAACATCTCTGTTCTGCACTGTGGGAAGCTGGTGATAAAACTGGGCCCACCAGGCCATGGAGAATCATCTCCCATGCTGAGGCTCAGCTGATGAGCAGCCTTAATTTCAGGTGCCTACCACAGAGAGCATAAAGGGTGAGAGGGAAGATGGAGAACATCACAGGCAAAAGTGGGGTGCGTGGCATTGATGAGGAGCTGCTGAAATGCACCCAGGCCAGCTCATGGGGTTGAAGACGTGAGCAAGGAGCCAAAACCCTGGAGAGTCAGGTTGGCTATGCTCCAAAAACCTACAGAAAAGGAACCATTTAAGTATTCTAGTTGAGGGCTATGACACTCAGCTCTCCAAAGTCTCTCAGATTACAGATGTTACTTCGTCACTCTCTAAAGGGAGGGAATGTGCTGCCAGTTAAATGAAACATGGCCTACGAGGTGTGGTGGGAGAACACTTGTAATCTTGGTACTCGGGAAGCAGAGGTAAGAGGATGGCAAGCCAGGGGCTACCCTGGGCTACATAATGAAATTCTTTCTTACAACTAATGGTCAGCCCGTTGCTTTCCTCATTGCTGTGAGCAAATACCTGACAAGAGGAAGCTTGAGAAGAAGCTCACAGCTCAAGGGTGCTCTTCATCACGGTAGAAGAGCATGCTAGCCCCAGGGTGGAGTGGTTGGTCACATGGCATTAAGAGTCAGGAAGCAGAGAGAGATGAATCCTGGTACTCAGCTTGCTTTCTTGGCTTTGGGCAGCCTGAGGCTCCAGCCCATGAAGTGATGCTACCCATATATATTTTTTAAAGATTTATTTATTTTATTAATATGAGTACACTGTCTCTTTCTTCAGACACACCAGAAGAGGGCATCGGATCCCACTACGGATGGTTGTGAGTTACCTTGTGGTTGCTGAGAATTGAACTCAGGACATCTGGAAGAGTAGTCAGTGCTCTTAACCGTGGAGCCATCTCTCCAACCCAATGCTAGCCATATTTAAGGGCTGAATCTCCACACTTCAGTTAACCCAGTCCAGATACTCCTTCACGGGCATGCTCAGAAGTTTGTCTCCTAGGTGATTCTAGAACCTGGCAAGTCAACATTCTGTGTTTACCACCTAGCTGGGGATATACCTCAGTGCTTAGATGCTTGCCCAGTACAGACAAGGCTCTGGGATTTATTCCCTGCATAGAAAAAAAAAAAAGCGGGCAAGATTCTTTTGTATCACTTAGAATTTGTGTAATTATACTTATTTCAGGATCTCTTTTGGACTGAGAACTTAGGATTTTGCTACAGATAGCTCTTATGTATACAATAAAAATGTAAGTGAAAATAGTGTAGGGAAAGTTATTATGGCATTCCTAAAATGTCTCTGCCTTCAAAGTCCTCTATCCCCAGAATAACTGTAACTCTGAATCATCAAAGCCCAAGTGTCTGCCAGCATGTTTTTTTTTTGTTTTTTTTTTTTGTTTTTTACTATTGGGAGTCATGGGGGTGTGGCCTTTCTCAGAAGAAGAATTTCATGGTTGTGAGAAGCAAGCTAATCTTGATTACCACTTCCATGGAACTGTCCAGAATGCAAGGTCTAAGTCGCCAGGCCTACCTGTGCCTGTGTTTCCATAGTCACTTAGCTCCTAGAAGGCTGATGTCTCTGCTATGACCTTCGAGACTTTTTTGGAAACTGCTAACACTGATCCTACAAGACTCCTGGCGGGCTCTTTGCACGTTTTCATAATGCATAGACAAGGACAAAGCTGGCTAAGGACAGCTTCCAGAAATGCTTGAATCTTAGAGATGCCAACAGGGAAGGAGTTTGAAGATGCATCTGAAGGTTAAAGGTCAGAGAGATGTATCCAACAGCCATTCCATCCAGGCAAGACACAGTCACACATCGGAAGCCGCAAACAACAACTCACTTACTTACTCCTCCTTCTGAGGACTATGATGGCTACATTCATCAGGGTCAGCTAATTCTTGACAAAATTCTAGGTCCATGGAGGTATTATCATTGTTGCCGTTGTTGTTGTTATCAATACCATACCCATTGTACATACTGAGAAACTGAGGCTTGACCAGATCTAGGAACTTGTCTGACATTAGGTCACCAGGTGGGAGAACCCAGATGTGAACTCAGAATGAGTACTGACATGTTCAAGCATTCCTCTGTCTGCCGGTTTGTCTGTCTGTCTGTCTGCCTGTTAGTCTTAATTCCTCATTGGAGAAGTCCTTAAAACTCTTAAGAGTCCAAAGTTCCTTCCACAAACATGTGCAGCACCAGCTGTGCTGACACAATGCTCTGCTCTGGGCCCCAGGACGGAAATGTGAAAAAACAAACAAGCAAGCAAACAAACAAACCAACAATGACCGAAAAAGAAAAACGACAGTTTCACTGAAGACGCTGAGTCTAAAGGAAGAGGCAGAGGCTAGCCCACAGGACCAAAGAGGGTAAACATACACTCCAAGCGTGTTTAGGGGTACAAGCAGAGGAAGAAAAAAAAGCCCGTTTTATTCCTGTTGTGCATTTTTTCTTCAGGAATTTTGGAGGCTCCACATTAGCTTGTGAAATGTTCAGACATTCCCAGGAAGGAAGCATGAAATTTGCATAGAAAATCTATTCCGGTCCCCAGCCCATTTTTGGTTGGCTTTTACAGTTACTGTCCTCCCTCAAGTCTGCCTGAGCATCATCTTCTAAGGGAACGAAGAAAAGGAGAGGGGGGTAAATACATATCCAGCATACATTTGGCTTCTTGGAGTGATTAATAATGTATGTTTGTTAATGAGCACTGCTGCATATGGACACAATTCTTCAGGTTAAAGTTCAGAAGGACGAAAAATGTGGAAGAGTTCAGAGATGCTAACATAACGGGGTGTGCGTAACATTATGGGGTGTGCGAGGTGGGGGCGGACTTGCCTACTTGCCTGAGATCTTGGACTTTATTCCCATTATCAACATAAATAAAATAAAAATAAAACTGTAGCATTAGAATCTCAGGGTAGCTGGGCCCACGAGGCTATATGGAGATGCTAGAGAGTCTGATTTTTTTTTTTTTAAGAACAAAATCTTTAGGCTGTCACCATCAGGAGGATTAAAATTCGCTTTGTAGATCTCTCTGGTTATCTCCATCCACATAACAGGTACATAGTCATGGAGCTGATACTGGGGTGGGTTTCTAAGAGATGATTTTATCTGTGAAAGTTCTTCCTAGGAACATTCATTTTAGAGCCATTTAAAATTTGTGTTTCGGTTGGTTTTAGTGGGCTGCTGCACAGGTATCCTCCTCTGCCGCCTCCTTTGCCTCCTCCTCCACCTCCTTCTCCGCCTCCTCCCTGATAGCAGGAGCCCCTCACCACACGCACACAAGCCACTTGAACATATGTCTACACGGAAGAGCATTAGATTGTTAAGGCAGATGGTGGAATGCTTCGGAATCTGACAGCCTGCTCTGACGGCACTATCAGCAGACAGGGCTTGCCAGCGACGCGCATTTCAGAGAGGGGCTGCCAGGGAGAGCAGATCTTTGCTTCACCCTCCAAGGTGCAGAGAGGAGCTTGTGTTTGAAAACAAGCAAAATGTGCGCTCTCGCTCTCGCGCTCTCTCTCTCTCTCTCTCTCTCTCTCTCTCTCTCCACCAGCAAATGAGGATGCGGCTCGGCAGCGTTTATGGCACATGTGTTGTGGGATGGGGAAATGGCGCGTGAGCCACGGTTCTATAAATGGTACCGACTTGGGGTGTTTTCCATAGGAGGCAGGTGGAAAGTAGGGGGGAGGCAGTTGGGGGAACTGCAGGGTAGGCCTGTTTCTGTGGGCCTTGGGGCTTTCTTTCACTGTATCCTGTTTGTGCATCCCAAGATGCCCCTATACATTTGAGGGTCACCATCTCATGCTGTCCCTTGTCCCGAGAGAAGGACCAGCGACTCAGACTGCTTGCTCCAGGCTAAACATTTCACTGACATGCCTGCCCATTGCAACTCATTCAAACGGTTTTATACGTAGTGACGTTGGGGTCAAGTGTAAAGAAAAACTGAACCAAATTCGGTGAGCCTGCATGGGGACAGAACTGTCCCCCAGAGTTGATGTTTTATGCCCTGCCGGCTGCTTTATGACAAGGTAGAAGCAACATCCGCAAAGCAAAATCCACCTCTCTCGGAGCATAGGGCTATCAGGGAACCCAGCTCAGTGCTGCTATTTTCAAGGTTACTTCATCTTCCGTATTTCAAAACGCAGAGTCTATGCAAGGAAGATGTGTCTCGGGTTTTGTTTTTTTTTTTTAAAGCAAAAATTATGTCTGAGCTGACTTCCATAGAAAGATTTGCATTTTGCCAAAATAACTTTCGAGATCTGGCTTTTGAGTCACCTCCTCCCTTTTTGCAATGGGCAGGCATGTCAGTGAAATGTTTAGCCTGGAGCAAGCAGTCTGAGTCGCTGGTCCTTCTCTCGGGACAAGGGACAGCATGAGATGGTGACCCTCAAATGTATAGGGGCATCTTGGGATGCACAAACAGGATACAGTGAAAGAAAGCCAAGGTTTAACTCCATGATGGTCTCCATCTCCCTTCCAGTCACAGAAATATCCTTAATAAATTATCAGAGCTGTCACAAGCACACAGATGCGAAAATTGTTCTGAAACGGTCCCATTTGAGGTCATGCCATCTACGCAAATGGACGGTTGGCATTTTCTAATTTCTTCAGGCCACCGTGGGTGGGGGTCTCCTTTACACTTGCAATGCTGCCCCCTTTCAATTTACATTTAAAAGACAGTAAATTGCAGGGTCCATAAACATTTTCATCGTGATTTATTGAAGACTAGAATGTCACTGGTGTTCCTCACACTTAACCAGGCCTGAGAATCGGAGGCTGGCTGTGTGTGCCATCCCGCTGTCCCCATCAGCCCTGTGAGGACAAGCCAATCTGCACGGTATCTTCCCTTCTCTCTTTCCCTTTTCTCCATTTCTTTTCTCCCCCCGCCCCCGCAAGCCCTTCCCCCTCTTTTCTTGGTGCTAGATCCAGGAAGCACACTTTTAGACACCAAGTCCCAACTTTCTGATCTAGTCTTTTCAAAAGAATTCAATTTTTACTAAACAGCACAGTGGACAAGCCATTCTTTATCACAGGAGAGAGAGGGAGAGGGAGAGGGAGAGAGAGAGACTGAGATTTTGAACATCTTTCTTTTCCTCTTCCCAGTCTGTGCGGTGCCCACTGGAAAGCGTCCCCACCCATCTACTACCCCACTAGGTTACAAACAGGCAACTGGGTAGATACAGCCAGGGCCCTCCATCTCCCCGGCTAAACCCTCGGAGCAAGCACTGGCCCGGTGAGTACCTGCGTTAGAACCTGCAATTCGGAAACAATGCTAGAGAAGTGGATCTGGGGTCGGAAAACATTTATGCTACTTCCCAGCCAGCTAAATCACAAAAGGAGGTGTGGAGCCAAGACATGCTGTTTATCTAAGGGCACAGCGGAGGCCTTGGCATCCTTAACCCGTTCTACAGGGCCGGGCGCGCGCGCGGGGGGGTGGGGGGCAGTGGGAACCTTTCTGTGCACATTGTGTAGAAAGGAAAGGGAGAGGGGGCTGAGGAGAAGAAAAGCAGCTCTGCACCTCATCTGCCCTTCCAGTGTCCAGAAGGGAGGATTTCTTTCCATCTTTTTCACATTATAATAATGGTTTTTCGGCTTCTGAAAGGAGCCCCAGTATAAGCGCAAATGTTGCATGACCACGGAGAAACCCCAGTCTTTGTCGCACCAGTGAAAGTCCTTCTCTGCCTGCGTCTCCCTGCCATTAACTGAGATGAAATGAGTTTTTCCCCCTTTTGATTCTGCCCCCCACTGCCTATTACAGTGTGACGTGATTGGGCTTCCCGGCCCATTATTTCATGGAGGGTTCTTTTATTCTGGTTTGGGAGTTCGCGCCTGCAAGGTTATCTGCACACAAAGCAGCGCCGCACTCCGTGCATTCTTTTTTTTTTTTTTTTTTTTTTTCTCCCTTCCGAAATCTGATCTCAGTGATACGAGCAAGAGCACTGGCATTGCGTTTGTCAGATAAGTAGCTAGGTGCTGGAGTCGTAATTTTTGTGACTTCAGTCAGCGCGCCCTGTTAAAATATGTCAACTGATAAAAATGTAAGCTTTTTAAAAAATATCAAAAGTGCTCTTCTGTCTCAAACACACACACACACACACACACACACACACACACACACACACACACACTACGCCCCCCATCTTTGGACCTCCCCATATTCCTTTGCCTGTTCCCTGGTGTGTATTTCCTGACAGTTCTTTTTGAATGGGGTTGCCACTCCAGGGCCACCATTCAGCTCGGTGGGAGGTGAAAAACAAGGGACTTACAAGACCAGATGGATATAGCACAGTTTGTCTGAAAGGATGCTGAGATTCCTTCCCCTGTTTTACCCTACATTGTTAGGAAATATTTCCTGATCATAATAAGCAAATAAATCAAATCCAAAGCGGGGCTCTGTGTTGAGCAGAGTCAAAAAATTTTAGGACAAATGTCTAGACGGTACCATAGTGGCTTCCCCATGTTCCCAGGGCCAGGGCCTAGCTGCCAGCTTGCTCAGGGAACAATGCTTCACTGTCCCCACATGAGAAGCCATGGAAGGCAACTTCAGTAACGTCTGTGTCTGTCAGCCATGAGAGGCACACAAGAGGCCAGCTGGGCCCGAGATGGACTTTGGACTCCTCGGAGGTCCTAATGCCATCAAAGCCATCCCCACCCGGGGGAAGGCCGCCTTGCGCCATGCTGGTGAGCGTGTTATATAAATATTAACAGGAGGCAGATTGCTTGAGCCCCTGTGTGTTTCTTTCCCCACTGGTGGCAGCCTCACAAAGCCACCGGTGACAAAACTAAGAGGCGCGGGGCTCGCTCAAGGCATGGGGTTCGCTCGGAAGCTGAGTGCCAAGACGAGCAGGGAGCAAGGTCCTGTCCCCATCCCCGCACGAAGGCCCGCACACCCAGGCCTGCAGCTGATAACACTGTAATAGTCCTCCTTTGAGAACCGCGGTTCCCGCCTGCTGATTAGTCATTTATCACACCTGGCAGCATGGCCAAACTATAATTACTCTTCTCTTATCCTAACGGCACTGTCATGTCCGAGAGGAGAGGTGCGGCAGAGTCCCCAGTTAATGACACATTACCCTCTTGACAAGCACTTAAAGGTTTTATTGTAAATATTCAAGATATAAAACATCCGAGATTCCCTTTTTAATTATAAAAAAGCAATTTCATGGCCTCCCTTCCCCAACCTGCTCCTCCCCCACACCCCCCTCCCACAACCCCACGCCTCCCCAAATAGTAAAGTTTCCGCTCCCTTATCCTCTGCTTACCGCAAACAAACTGATGTCCCTTTGTCACGTAAACTCATTGCTACAAGTTAACTCGGTATCTCTCCGCAATTATCAGACATATTGCCTATGAAATTGGTAATTTAAACACACATCACATTTCCACAAAAGTTAAATTTCCGCCCCGAAAGAAGGGTAAAATGTGCATTTATATGAAAAATTATATATGAAAAAAAGCCTAAAACGCAGCATAAATAGTCTGGCTTTCCTCATCGGTGGGGGAGTCATGACGTCGTTTTTAGTTTTTTTTTTTTTTTTCAAGAGGAGCCTCTAACTGAAGCAAAAATTATATGCATATATTTTTTTAAACTAAAAAATTGGAAATTTGTGGGTCGTTAAACCCTGATTGCCTACTTATAAGGTTTAGGGAGAAAGCCAATGTAGCATCCAGTCATGCCCAGGGCTATCTCTGTAGCTCAAGGAGGGGTGCGGCAGACACTTCCCTCAGGGAGCGAGGGAGCAAGGGCCCTGGTAGGCTTCTCCATCTTGCCACCTTCCTGCTAGTATTTATAAGGCCTTTCTGCTGAGCCAACCCTCAGTTAGCTTTCAAGCTACCTTGGACCAACTTCCATCTAGGATTTAGGACAGAAGGGATTGGAACAGATGGGGAGCAAGTGGTAATTAAGACTTTCCTCCGACAGAGTAAAGGTAAAAGCAGACACACACACACACACACACACTCACACACACACACACACACACACACACACACCATGCAGGTCCCAACTGTATGATGCGTTAGGCTGTGTGCGTCGACAGGGATGCAGGGATGGGGGTGCCAGTGTGCTGGGTTCCATGTGTTTAAGGCTGTGGTGCTTTGACTGGTGAACTGTGCGGACAACAGCAGAAAGCCACAGGAGCACGAAGCCCTTCGGTTTAAATCCAGGAAACTGTGGTGAAGCAAGAGAGCAAGGAGTTTATTTTCTCTCTCTTTCCATCCCTCCCTGGTCCCTCTCTGTCCCATAAATCATTAGGGTCAGTCCCTCTGCTCAGGTCACCTTCTCGTGTACCCCTTGCTTCCCACACCCTTGCTCTGATGGCCTTCCAGGTGGTTTAAGGTTCAAGAGCACCTTCTCCCAGATAGCAGAAAGTCTTTGGTCAAAGGTTCATGAGACTGAAGCCTTGGGCTAGGAATCCGAACTGCTAGCAGCATCAGGAAGTGAGGAATAGCCTCACGAAGGCGCACATCGGCCAGCACAAGGGTAACGGTGTCGTCAGCCCCTCCTGAGCAGTAGCTTGTGCATGGGGTAGGGGTCACCCTTCACTGTTAGGGAGGGGGTCTTTTGAGAAGTAAGGAAATGGACAGAAGCAACGGGAAGATGGTAACGGTACCAGAAGTTGCATCCTGAAACTGGAAACTACAGGGGCTGTGGTGGGCTGCTGTCACCTCAACACTGTACAGACAACGAGGGAGCTACAAGTGTACCAGCGGCTTCCAAGTTCAGGGCCCACATTCACACAGTCTTTGCTCACTGGGGAGGTCTCGATGAAAAATGGTCCCTTTATGGCAGTCTCACACGTCTGAAGCGTTTCAGGGATGAATTCATGCCTGCATTCAAAAGGAGGTCTCCAGGAAATCAGTAGGGAAAGGGAACCTTCCCTTTAAGGTAAGTATGATGTTAATATTAACAAACTAGGTCTAGAATCACCTAGAAGCAGTGGGTAACACCATTCCATGGACTGGAAATCCTGGCTCAAAACTAAAAGGAGAAAGACAGCTAGGAACCAGCCTTGGCCACTGTTTCCTGACCATATCTCCACCTCTGTGGCTTCTCCACCTTACATGAACTGTGCCGCTAACGTGTGAGACAAAAGAAACTGTCCGTCCCTTAAGGTGCTTTCATCAGGTATTACACACACACACACACTCATATATATATACACATACACACACACACACACAAACATACACACATACACACATATACACACTCATATACACACATACACAAACACATACACACATACATACACACATATACACACATATACACACATACACATACACACATATATACACATACACACAAACACACAAACACACACACGCATACACACACTAATATACACACACATATACACATACACACATATGCACATACATACACACACATACACATACATACACACATACACACACTCATATATATACACATACACACACATACACACACAAACATACACACATATACACACACATACACATATACACACATATACACACATACACATATACACACATATATACACATACACACAAACACACAAACACACACGCATACACACACTAATATACACACACATATACACATACACACACATATGCACATACATACACACACATACACACACACATACACACACAGACACACACACACAGAGGCATGCACACACGTGTGCTCTGAGGAGCAGCAATAGGATTGTTGTTACTAGGAGGGGACAAGAGAAAGGCTCTGGGCGTCTCCTGTGAACAGGAACCTAAAGGGTGTCTTGGGAGGCGGGAAAAGAGAGACATGGCCACATGCCATTACAGCGGAGGTCTACCAAAATGCTCATGTGGGTGAAGCCATGTGTTCAGCCCTTTGGAGGGGCCCAAGTTCTCCATCTCCTTCTTGCTGGACTTTCTTATCACTAATCAGGGGTATTGACCCCCTCCCCTCCACACGCACACAGTTTACATTTTACAGAGGAGGGAGCTGAGACCTTTTATCGCCAAGAGTGGGAGGATGGGAAACCAACCCAAGACGTTGTTGTTAGACAGTGGCTAGGATCCTTTAACTTTCTTTTTTTTTTTTTTTTTTTTTTTTTTTTCCGGAGCTGGGGACCGAACCCAGGGCCTTGCGCTCGCTAGGCACTGAGCTAAATCCCCAACCCCCTTTAACTTTCTCTATGACATTGACTTCAGCCATCACCCCGCTTCAGCCCTCACTGCTTCCCCTCACTTACCCATCACAGCATCCCCTCTTCAAGATCCCAGTGGAGGGCGGCCATGTTTCCGCTTGCCCCTAGCCTACCCCCCTTTCAAAGTCACTTTGTAAATCTAACAAAATAACCAAGATGTAAATATGCTGTCCTTCCCAGATTTCCCAGACAAGCTCCCTCTGGAGATTTTCATTCCTCTTGCTCAGAGTGATACCTCCTTCTCTTAAGGGAAAATCACTTGCATTCTGTTCACCGCCTGCTTTCTTGTTTGTTTGTTTAATGGATGCCAAGGGAGCATGAGGAGAAAGGGCCAGAGAGAGGTCTGCAGGGGTGCATGGAGACACTGTAGCAGTCCTGGTGGTTTGCCCCCCCCTCGCCTCGCCTCTTTCCTTTCTCTTCTCTCTCCATCTCTTTCTCCCCCTTCCCCTTCTCTCTCTTTGTATGTTTTCCTTTCATTTCATTTTTGCACCATGCTGGCCCGCTCACTAAACTGTCTTTCAACTTGGGTGGTGAGAGAATTCCCCTGGGGCTTTGGGGGCTCCCCGGTAGTAACAAAGAGCTGTTGTCAGGGTGATGTGCAGCTCTGCACTGATAAAAGCAACCCACCCAGTCTGCAATAACACAGCTGTGGACGTTAGTGTCTCCGGACTCCAGAACTCTACCGAAGCTGAACCTTGACTGGGTGCCCAGAACCGGGCCGTCCAGAGTCACATGGAGGGATGCCACGAGACCCATGGCAGAGAATCAAAGTGCAGTGGGGCTTCGTGGGAAGAAGGGACAGGAGAATGGAGCCACTTGGTCTGAGCTACCTTTCCTCTCAGCATCTCAGTGTCTCTGCACACCTGCTGACTTACACTCCCTTTTGGACAACATCCTGATTATAAGTGGTCTCTAGCATTTCCTTGCATAGAGCCCCAAATAAATGTCCAACAACTCTGTAAGACTTGTTAGTGTCAGCATTTATTCCTAACTTGTGATCTTTCTCTTTGTTTCTTATTTCATCTTCTCCAGTTAAACACGCTGCCCTTACCCTGGATGCTTGACTAAGGATGGGGCCACGGGATGCTGTGGGCAAGGTAGAGAACAGGTAAGGGCCAGGTAGCCCAATGACAGCTATGAGGCGCTTGAGGAAGTGTGGTGAAGGGTTTCCCAACAGCACTGGGATCACTCTATTTCAGGAATCCAAAGAAGCAGAGAAGACTATGGTGGGCATGTGAGGAGAAGGAGCCTTATGACTGAACCCAGCCAACTAAAAACAAGGCCTTCAGGTTTAGCTAGCATCCTTTGCGATACTGAAGAGAGAAAGATGGCTGTCACTGTGCAAGACGGAACACTGTTCCTCATTTGTTACGAAGGCGAAAGACCCTCTAGGAGAGTCCATCCAGCATCTACAGAAGCTCGAGCATACTGATAATTCTGCTAACTTGGGTTCTCTAGAGATCATTGTTAGTTCTACAGGTTGGGTGGGCACTGTCCTCATTGAACTCCCTGCAATTACCTCCTATTTCTACCTTCCTGTGAAGATTCAAGTCTTCTTAACACCAGGGAGTCCTTGAGGCTTGTTTCTGATTCAAAATAAAATCCTTTTTGCCACAGCTGGAAACAGGTGGGCCTGCTTTGCCTATCCCTTTGAGACAATGTTAAATTGCTACTTTGTATCTACCCTCTGTCTCTGTGATGGGTAACCAGGCGCAGCTGAGGGATGACAGGAGGAGGCCACAGATTGATATGATAGAGAGGCCGCTCACTTTGCCAAGAAACTAACCTAATCCTTATGCTACAGTCTAACACCTCCCTAACCATCTACCCTTTACTCTTGTGTGCTCTGTTTTATACCTGAGAATGCTGACCAATAGGAACAACATAGACAGAGGTAGTCGTGAGCATTGTTATTCCTCCTGGAATACCTGTGTGAGAGAGAGTGTCAAGGGAGTGAACTGAACCCCTCAACCAAAAGTTGCAGCCCTTGGTAGCCTTCTCTGGCTAAAAGCCCTCAACTTCCTGTAGAACCAAATACAGATGCTTCTGGCTCAGGTTCAGGTCCATGACCCCCTTCCTGGAAAATTCACTTTTTTATGGTTTCTCTATAGCCTAACTTGACCCTCAAAACCATTCTCTTCATTATTAAACTGTCCTCAAATACTCATGTACAGTTTCTGGCCTGCTGGATCTACCACAGAGGGGAATGAGGAGAGTCAAGATATAGCTTCTGGCCTCACAGTCACCTTGCTCCAAGCCTCAGACCCCCATGGTACTGCACTCACCGCCTTTAACAAGGGAAAATCCAGCTGGAAATTTTGGGAAAGTACAAGTGTAAAGAGCTGGGTGATCCCGGCAGAGTCTGGGTCGGCCAGCACACAGCCTCTCACTCACACATAATGAATTTGCTTTAATTACAAAATCAGACCTGCACAGAACTAAAGGCTCAAAAAGCATCGAGGCAAAAAAATAAATAAATAAATAAATAAAATCATGAAACATGAGGGACAATGCAAAGTCCTTGAAGACTTTTTCCCCCAATTGTCCCAAGCCCCCATGTTTAATAGGATAGTATAAACTTTCAGTAAAACAAAGGATTTAAAAACTGAGGCACTCTTGATTTTATAACCCATTTCTCTCATCCCTTTCAAGATTTGCTTGAGAAAACGGATCAAGTAGGCAGAAAGGGTTTCAGAGTAACCATACTGGAAAACCATCACTTTGCTTTAAGAGGTATGTGCGTGTGAGCACGTACAACACCCCCCACCTCTGTGTGTGTGTGTGTGTGTGTGTGTGTGTGTGTGTGTGTGTGTGTGTGTTTTATAGGTCCTGGGTATCTTCCTCAACTAATTTCCAAACTAGTTTGTGAGACAAAGTCTCTCACTGAAGTTCTCTGACCCAGTAGACTGGCTGCCCAGTGATCTCAAAGGATATCCCTGCCTCTGCCTGATCAGCAGCACTGGGCTCTGGAGATCTGAACCCAGGTCCTCCTGGTTGCACAGCAAACACTTTACCAAGTGAGTCATTTCTCCAATGTCTTAAAAAGTATCTTTGGGGCTGGAGAGATGGCTCAGTGTGTAAGAGCATTTGCTGTGCGTGTGTAACCAATGCCAAAAAGCTAGGTATGGCCACACATGCTTGTAACCTTGAGGTTAGGAGATAGAGGCAGGAGGATCAATAGCATTTGCTGAGTACTACCCTTGCACCAGAGTCTGGGAAACTCGGCCTCAAAAGGTAAGGTGAAAGGCATTTGAGGAAGACACCCAACATTGACCTCTGACCACACATGTATGCATGTGCCCACCCACACAGGAGCAAATGGACACACATGATAGAGTAGTACTTTAAATTTTCTGGGGATGACAGAAAGGGATGGTGTGTTGTTTTCGGCATGCACCCCAACCATATTAGTGACTGGAGTCACATCCAGGCCTGGAAGGGGCAGTGCCTCAGGGCTTACTCAATGTTGGCTGTGGCACTCGAGGATGACACTAAGTTCCTGGCGCATGTGACATTCTACTACTTAGTTCTCTCTGCCTGGGTGCCATTTACACAAAACCATAGCAAGAACGTCCATCCCCCCCCCCCAGATGGTAAATAAGCAGAAACCCAATGTATTTAGGGAATCCTGTGCCCAGAGCCTAAAAAGAGGAGTCAGTTCACGGCTGAACTAATTGTCCTTGTGGTGCACAGACAATATACCAGAGCTATGACTTTCTAGGTTGGGAAGTCAGGTAGGTGTCCCCCAGGTAACTTTCAAAATAACCGGTCTCCAAGCCCCTCTACCTGTGACTTCTTGTAAGGATGATGAACTATTTTCAATAACTTTCTCACTCATCTCGTGTTGAAAGCTGCCGCTGTCCTGCATACGTAAAAAATATCAACAGTTGACTCATCTCGAGTAGGGAAATGCTGACAGAGTCAGGTGGAGGAGGGAGGTAGCGCTCCTGTCCCTGAGCCGTCCCTACATGATCTTGACATCCCCCACCCCCACCCCGTGTTCCCATGCGATGTAGAACAAGCATGCGTCACAGATCCCTTGTGGCCCTGGGATGTCTTGCAAATCCACTCAGCAAGGAGAACTGGAGGTCAGCTTGATGCACTGTGGGCTCTGAGCCGTGACCCTTTGATAACCTGGTTCACACTGCATTCCTGGTTCAGTCAAGGTCTTTGTCTCCTCTAAGAGATCCTGGATGACTGAACAAGAGGGGAGCAGTCAGTTGGAACACTGGCATTGGCTGTAACTTCTGCACTCCAGCTGGAGAGAGTGGTCAGCATTCTGAGAGGGTCCTGAGGGAATCAGACGCCCCTCTTCTGATTTCAGTCTCGCCCTGACAAGGGGAGACCTGGACCAGCCCTGATGTCAAGTGATTAGAGGCTCGGGGGCCCCTGACATGGCTATTAGCCCTGTGGTTGTTGACAAGCCACATCTGAGACAATGCTACACGGCGCCCTGTGTGCCTGTGACACAGACTTACAGGCTCAACTCTTTCCTCTCTCCTGACATAATGGGTTGTGACAGAGTGACAGAGCAGAGTGTTTGCGTTTGTGCCCATAAAACCCTTGAGGAAATAGAGATCTCTCTGGAATCCAGTCCTGGGAGGGATCTCGTGCAGATGTCAGGCAGCCTCTGCTGCGGCTAAAGTTCCTACCAGTTACAAAGTCTGAAAACTGGACCCTAGAGCATGGCTCCTGAGACCTGGGGGCGGGGTGGGGCGGGAGGGCAGAGACTCAGTGACCTCTGAACCTGAGCTGGGGTTGCTTTTGTTCACTCAAATGTCAGCCGGTGTCGTCTTACCATGTCAAACAAATTTCAGTATTGGAACCCAAATGGGCCAACAGTAAAAAGTAGAAATCCTCCCCTTCCCCAGTCCCTGTGGCCCCTTTCCCTTATCTTTCTCCTTTCTATTCCACTCACTGCACACACTCACAACTCCAAATACCAGGGATTCATCCTCAGACAAGAATGCAGAAGTCGCTCAAGCTGGTCTAGTAACATCCCAGCACTTCCAAGTGAAGGATGAGATGACAGATTGAGAATTCGAACATGCTCTTTGTTTAAAGGCCCCCTATGGGTTAGTTGTGTGGTGTTACCTAAACCAGTAGAGATAAGATGGGCACAGGGGTACCCGCCTTTGTACCTGCAGCTCAGAAGGCAAATGACAGGAAGATCAACACAAACTCAAGGATGACCTGGTCTGTTTGGAGAATTCCAGGCCAACCAGAGCTAAACGGTGGGATCTTGTCTCAAAACAAAACTACAAGGCAAGCCAACACCAGGCTCGAGATAGATACACGGAGCAGACAATGCCACTCTGGTTCGCTGCCTGGTATTACCACACAGGACAGATGCTAACAAGGAGTTCTCAGAGTGCCCAGTCTGCTATCTCTTTTTATAAAGTTTATCAATGCACACCACATCTATTCGATGACATATTGTCGGTATCGGCTTTTGTGCTACTATGGTAACATTGAGTAATTGCAATGGAGATGATGTAATAAAAATATGACAATATTAGCTACCTGGATCTTTATCCTTTTTTTTTTTTAAATTTCACAGATTCCTGATGCAGAGGGTACTTGGTGTGAGTTGAAGTGGTGTACAGAGAGACTTTTAATTGCTGTTGAAGTCCCAGTGAAGTCCAAGCAAGTGTGGATGGAGGGGAAGGGTCATGTGACCATACTAGATTCAGAAACAAAGGGCAGCAGACAGCTCTGTGATGCCTTAGGCCCAGAAATGGTGATCCCAGTACGAAGGAGGCTATGGCTGGAGAACAGTTAGTTTGGGGCCAACCTTGAAAAGATCAAACCCCATCTGAAAACAAGAAAAAGGAGGAGGAACGGGGTAGGAGGAGAGGAAAGAGGAAGAGGAGGGGAAAGGTTCTGTGTCAACCCATAACAAGGGAAGGTTAAGTCCGCATCAATATCATCTGCAGACAAAAGACACTGACAATAAATATTTCACAAAGAAGAACAAAAGAATATTTCATGTTGCCTCCACAAGAAAACCCATAGTCCCAATTACTGCTTCTTCAATTACAAATGGTCTTACATGTAATCTTCTCGGGGTAATTTTATTAGTTTGGGCACTGTTCACAATATCAGCCACAGAGGACTAAAAATCTGATTAAACTAATTTAGCCAACACAGAAAGGAGAAAGAGAGGCTCAGGAGACAGTATTCATTTGATGGCTACAATACATATATCAGAAGAGAATATTCCATAAGTCAGTACTTACGAATGCAAACTTCTTTAGGGTTTGGATTCAGAAGCACTTTTTCTTGTGACTAAATAAACAGACATATCTGAGTAGCTTGGTCTAAAATATTAACAGTCTTGCTGCACCAGAGATCTTAGTCCTTGCCTCACTTCTGTCAGGAAGCCATGGAGCATACATTCCCAGTGCCTAGCTAACCATGTAATTGAGAACTCCCCACTCTCTTCACTGTGGGAATCTGTCAGTTAAAGTCTAAGGATACATACACGCAGCTATGAAAATGAACTTACACAAATCTGTCTGTGGATCAGGAGGGGCTGGGATGCAAGCCGACATTTTGCTACTTAATTGGCTGAGGCCGGCTTACCAGTGCACACGTGTGTTTGGGCGCTGCTGTGCTGTACTATATGACTCTTCTTGACAGACCTATTTAGTGAGAAGGAGGTGTTTTTCTCCCCCCAGATAATTGCTCAAAATCATGCCTTCAAAGTCAGGGTGATTCAAACTTGCCTGTCTGTATTTTGCAAACACACTTGGAAGGAATGCAAATATATCCTATTTCTCATTCAACGCACAAGTTTGGGGATGCTTTCTTGCTCTTTCTTTCTTCCTCCCCTTCCTTGAGCAATGAAGGAGAAGAAATTCAAATCCCCCAGAGTTCAGACCATCTCTAGTATGATTTACATGGTCCAAATCTTTCAGAGAATGTTTTTAACCCAGTGCAAGCCCAGCAGCCTCACTAAGAGCTGTTGAAACAGACCCCGCCAGTCAAACAGAACATGGGGACCTGAGATGTCCTTTTACTAGGTGTCTTGTTAGACATTAGTAGGTTAAGGTTATTGAGGATGGAGTCCTCCTCTACGTCTATGCCCCTGGCAACACACACTAAGTTATTAAATAGAATATTAAGGCACCCCAGACTATCTGTCTACTCCCTTTGTGTGTCTGACCCCTCTTGTCCAATATACTGAGTCTAATTGCCTGTTGAAATCGCAACTGATCATTTTGGCTTGATCCTGTGCAGATAACCAAATGTGCTTTTGAGTTCCCTGATATGTTCCAAAGACAACATTTCACACCACGTCTTCCATCATCTGACTCTACATTCCACCCTTTCTTTGAGTAGCATACTAGGTTTAAATAAAGAAATGGTCACCTTTGCCCTTTGTCCTTGGTAACACTTGGGGGTGTCTCCCTAGTAGAACAAACCCTTTGGCACCCAAATCCCCAGAATATTTAAAGGAGTCTTTTCTTTTGGACAGTACCTGGCTGGATGGATGGAGAAAGGACTTTGAGGTCAGCCCATCTTCATGTTTTCCCTAAAAAATGACGGACCCCCATCCGCAGTAGGGTAGGAGCCACTTCTTATATATGAAAAGGATAGCATTACAGATTTGCATGCCACACAGTGTGGAAATCATCTGGATCCCAGTAGGTGCTGCACGGCCAGCAGTCTGCTTTGTCCCCGATTCCCCTGACTGTGCTCTCAAGACCTCCATTAGCGTCTTGCTTTCTCTTTATGTTTTTAAATGTCCATGTAGCGATTCTAAGATGGTCGATGCAGGCATTAGCAAGCCCAGACGCATCCTAATAAGAGAGTTCAGAGATAAGAAAGGAGCCACTGAAGGTGGCTGACACAACCAGGCTACCACGACGACCCACATATACCTCAGCTGTCAGCAAAGCTCTGTGGAGCAGAGACCTCACAGTTAGGATCTGTCTTAATACCAAGACACAGGAAGAGGTTTAATGAGGATTCCAAGGTCTAGAAAGTACTATGGTTTAGCCCTAAAAAAAACCAGCCCCATGACAAAGAACTGCTTAGCACAGATCTGTCCTTACAAAACGCAAAATGCAGGGCCGATCCCAAGGCCTTATGCTTTATTATCCTGAAGGAAATACGAAGTATGGAGATGGGCTGCCCCTTATATATTGGTCACTGAGGCCAGTCCTAGAGAATTAAAGGGTTATATCACCTCTTACAAACTCTAGAGGGTTTCAAGACTGCCCCAACCTGCTCCGCCATTTCAAGTGGGGAAAGTGAGTCCTGCAAAACTACATCTTCAAATGGCTCCAATTTCAGAAGTTAATCCAAGTCTATTCGCTTCATCTATTGAAAGATGAAAAAATACGTCGATCTAGCCTCTTTTTCCGGGTCAAGATTGTGGTCCTGGTATGGAATGCTGACTGCACTTCCTACAGTGTGACACCTGGCTATGACATCCGTGTCACCACAAGGAGCCTGGCATAGAAAACATTGTTTTCTTTCTTTCCTTTCGTAAGTACATTGTTATGGCTAAATAAGTCAAGTGTAGGTATTTTAATTGCGGTTAGATAGCCAGACGGTCGTGCAGCACAGTTAATTGTGAAAACTGAGGTGTTTCTATGAGTTGCTGATACAAGTGGTATTTTACAGACGTTCCTAGAGCCAAGAGAACTGAAACCATTCCAGGGGCATGGTTGGGAGTCAGACTCGGTAGAGGAAGAGTTTACCAGAAATAAAGGACTAACCGCCGTGAAGGCTATAAGTCACTTTTGGCAGGCACATGGCCTTAATCTTTCCCTCTAACCTGGAGCGAATGTGACCTAGCACAGCGTAAAGGTTTCAAATTGGAGACCTGGAAGCACAAGGGGCATTGTGGTCCTGTGTGGACTTAGGATGAGTATTAGGGAATAAGGTGGGCACGAGTTGAGTCACCCCACAGTACCTCCTACAGTCACCAATGCTGTTTGGACAAATGCAATTCTGTATTCCAGCTGGAACACTTAGTGCAACTTTGCAAGATAAGAAAGGAAATCCCAGGCTGCCAGGGATCCCAGGAAGTTCTTGCATATCTTCTGTTTCGGGTGTGATGGCACGCAGTCTTAGAGCAGGCTACTGTCCAATGCCTTTGAGAGTAGTTTGCATGCATGCTTAGAGATGGGTGCTGTCCAATGCCTTTGGGGGTGTGTGTCAAGAAGGCCCTATCAGTTTCCCCCTTCTTAGGTTAGAAAGAGTCTATCTATAAACACCACAGGAACAGCAGCCAACTTCAACTGACTTCAGAAGGAAAGGACTCCTCTACCCCGTCCCTAACACAGTCCTGTGAGAAGCTGGCAGAATAGAAACCCTCATCTAATACATGGTCTCAGAATCCAAGCAACCGAGAAGAGAAGGTGCCAGCCACCTGCTCTGAACAGACACACATTCATATCCTGCCACTGATGATGGTATGCTAGTAATGGCAGTAGGTTTTGTTTAGAAGCAGATCAATGCCCAACTAATAGGACTAGCAGTAAATGGACAAATGAACTCCACACAGAGTGTGGCCAGGAATGTGAATAGTTTGTTTCACTCTATTTTGTCTTTTGTTTTTCGACTGCTCTACAACGACACAAATTCTTATGGTTTTTGTTTTGATTTTGTGTTTTTGTTTTTGTTTTTGTTTTCAATGCAAAGAGTCTTCCCAGGCTTTAAGAAGATCTGCACCCACTTTTCAGGGTGTCCTGTAAGAAGAGGGACTGGAAGCTTCTCTAAGAAAGGAACGAAGCAAGGCTTTAGTGAGAGTGTACTGGAGGATGAGAGCAAGAGCCAGGCTTTCTTAAGTTAATCTCTGCCCATCTGCCTTTTGCTTTGCTTGGGAACTGGAACAGAAATAAGGGAGCCCCAAGAAGTTCTGAGGTCATAGCTAACCAGGCAAATCAATGTTATCTCTTGGAATTTGGGGTTTTTGGGAAACACTGAAAGGATGTCTATTTCTCCAAGGGGAGGTCATAGAGATTTCAGAGCCTATGCCTTACAGAAAAACACCATCCCCTCATCCCACCCCCCTGACCCCTGACACACATAACTCATACACACCCCTGCCGCCACTTCCCCCAGATCTCTATTTGTTGAATATATATCAGTGTTGGAAGGGGAAAGACTCAGAGATCTATAAAGGGAATAGAGTCAACATTTTAGGGACCAAAGGAGACAGATCAGCTTCCTAAAGCTACATGGAGACACAGCATAGATAGTGGCCTTGTTGACTTGAGGCTTGGTGACTCTTGACTGTCCCTGGTCAGATGACATTTCTCTAGTGAGCTGACATGCTAGATACAAAGCAATAAGGCAAACAGAAAAGGGGGGCAGCTGTCAGCCAAGCACTTCAGTGTTGGCGGTACAGAGGTCCTGGGTAGGGTGGAAGTGACTATATCTTAGATGACTCAGCCAACCGGTTTGCTGTCCTTCCATCTGAACCAATCATGAAAGAGACCCAATAAGACTGGTCCCCTGAGGGGGAAAAAACCGTTTTCAATAGTATTTCTGATAGAAAGATCTAATGTAAGCAAGACCAAATATTACATGTTAAGCTCAGGCATTTTTATTATTGTTGTTGTTGTTGTTGTTATTACTACTACTACTACTACGACGACGTTTTAGTATTACATTAATCCAGGAGTTCATCTTCTCTTCTCTCTAGTACAGATGTTAGCGCTAAGAAACGGCAAGCCAGGCTGCTTGCTGGGTGACGTTCCATAAAGGAGACCCAGATGGAGCCGCAAATGGCCAAATTGTAACTTCCTTTCCACATCGTGCCTCTCTTGCTCTGCCTGCTGGGTCCCTACAGAAATGACTTGCTCAGCCGTCCTCTCGAGTCTCCCCACCGAGTGCCCGGGTGGCTCCATTAGTCACAGACCCACACATGTCACGTGCTCCGGACCTGAGATTCTGAGCGCACAGCCCTGAGCGCTGGGAGTGGGTGAGGGCCTGGGGTACCAAGAGCAAAAGTTGCCGCTTCGGGTCTCATTTCAAAACGACTTGAAAATGAAGATCAGAAAGAGGTAGGTGTGTTTCACAGATGCTGCTGAGATTAAAGGGTACACGGAGTTTTGCAAGGACAAAAGCCCGTGTTCACTCACCCGTTCTGTCATTCGCTCATGGGTCCATTCCTCCACCTGAGAAATAACTTTTGAGTGCCTGCGCTATGCCAAGAATTTTGTGGGGTTTGCAAGAGTAAATAATAAAGGGGCAACATTGAAGTCCACACAGGTGGAATAATAAGTTTTTTCAATGTTCCAGAACCAGAGGAGGGGCACTAGCCAAATGCATCAGGGGAATGTTGGAGCATCCTCACAAAGAGGCTTCATGAAATTTCGAAGCACTTTGGGGTAATGGGCAGGAGGGTGCCAGTCATGGGGTGTGTGCTCAGGTGGAGGGACAGGGAGACATATGGCAGCTGGCACAGAAGGGTCTCTGGGACTGAAGAGCCAGGAGTCTCGGCTATCCTCCACCATGACTGCCAGAGAACGGTATGGGAGAAGCCTGGCACTGTATCCTCTTACTCACAAGCTCGGTTGGTTCCGTGCTTCTTGCAGACAAAGCCCTAGTCTGGGCTGTAGAACTATCAACCCCTGAAGTACGGACAAACGACTCTATTCCTTGGGGTCTAAGCCACACACTGTATTGTGGACCCACAGAACGCTGAGCCCTACTCTTTGTCTTGGACCACCAAACATCACCTCACCGGAATCCCCAAGTTTCGGCACAATTCGAGCTTCTTCCGAATAAAAAAAAAAACAAAGTAAACTCTTAGTGAATCTCCTGTTAACAAATCACACGTCTTTATTTATACATATGTGGAGAAGGGGTGGATATCTCGGCTGATGATTTTACCCACTATGGGGTCCCTACAGCATCCTCAATCTAGTTTTGGAAAATGAGGTTACACATCCTAGTGGAGCCAGTTTCTAAGGAACCCCGGACTTTCCTAAGGCTCTGCAGAAGCCTGTGCCTGTGAGGAATGGAAGAGAGACAAACCCTTGCTGTTCAATTAAGATGTTTATTTGCTGTGACGTGTGACACGAGGAGCCCTCCTAGGTTATTATCTGGAAGATGGTTCATTTATCTGCAGTGCGTCTTGCTACAGAATCATCTGAAACGCTGCTTCTTCAATATAAACCCCAAAGAACTGCCTTTTCCTCCCTTTTCTTTATAAAGTACTAACTAGACTGAGCTTTCCCAGACTCAGTGGGAAGACAGTGCATCCCTCCCCTGTTTTTTGTCTTTGTTTTCTGGGTATTTGGTTTGGTTGGTTGGTTTGGATTTTTTTTCTTTTCTTTCTTTCTTTCTTTTTTTTTTTTTTGAGTCAAAGTCTTGTTTTATAGCCCTAGTTAGTCTGCCATTTACTAGGGTAGCCCAGATAGACCTCGAACTCACAGCAATTCCCCTGTCTCTGCCTCATCTTTAGTGGCATTCGAGATGCGAGGCATTGTGTCTGTTATTTACTTTGCTTATCCCAGGCTATGGATGAGGAAATGACTTTATTATTTTCCCAGTGCGGGGCAGTCTGTAAAAACCTTAGAACTTGACATAAATGTGACATGAGCTTTGTCTTGCCAAAGGAAAGAAAGCCCGCCGATGTCCCTTGAAATAGTCCCAGGATTGGTCAAGCGGACTGAGATAAAGAAGTCGGAGGAAATAAAGACAAAGCCCCACACGGTCTTCCTGGCTAGAGATAGAAATGGTCTAGTTCTGTTGATGAGGGAGGTGGGGAGCCTCAGCTCAGAAGACCCAACCCCGACCCCATATCTCTACAGGAACTTGTGTCCTTCAAGACACCTGAGAAGGTTCCCATTTGCTTTTTCATTTTGAAATCTCGGTTACCAAGAGGGGACTTGGGAAAGCAAACAAATAAACACAAAGGCAACCAAGGAAAACGAGAAGAAACCTGAGTGGGACCAGCATAGGATTCAGGAGGCTTAGACCAGGGAAAAAGAAAGCTTTGAGGAAAAGAGGAGGAAGGAGGAAAGGAGGGAAGAGAGAAAGAGAGAGGAAGAAGAGGAGGGGTGGAGGGGAAGGGGAGGGAAGGGACACAAAGGTCTGGGGACTTCGCTCAGTTGGCAGAGTGACCTTCTGTGGTACAAAGTCCCGATGCTGCTCATTCCTAGTCCTCAAGAGGTGGAGATGGAGGGAGTTCAAGGACAGCCTAGACTATGGATACTGTCACAGAAAGAGGAGGGAGGCTGAGGGAGAGTGAAGGGGAGAGGGGAGAAGCACAGGGTTGGGGTGGGGGAGTGGAGGAGAGAAAGAATGCTTCTTAGTTTCCCATCCATCAGTATACCTTTGCAGTCGTTTGAACAAAATGGCGGACACTCCAAGGACATTTAAGAGTTCATTACTTCTTGGCTCTGTTTGTTTGTTTGTTTGTTTGTTTTTATCTTTTTCCTTCAAAAGTCAGGCTACTTCTAAAAGAATTCTGAGGGGTTTTTTTTTTTCTTTCTTCCTTTTATCGCCTTCCTGGTCTACCCAGCTGCTTCCACCAGGGAAAGTCAGCACCAAATGCCACCCTGACAGCCAGACTTTTTGCACAGCGGCTTAATTACTCATTATGAGATCCCATCAACAGGAGCTCTGGTCTGTGGTTTTGTAATAAGGGCTGTTATCTTTCCTAAGACTTTCAACTCCTTCACTGGGTGGGGGGGTGGGGGGGGCTGTGGCAGAGATGTCCGCCACCCCACTTTCCACAGGAAGGGAGTGGAATGATTTTTAACGCGTGAATCTGATGCCATTAACAATGCTGACAGCTGTTTAATCCCAGTAGAAATAACAGCTGAGTCCCAACTGCAGGAAAAAATAATTAACTCTTCAGTGGGTTTGGAGGAAGGAATCTTACGAATCAATTATGGGGGCTCTATCCTTACCTGTGGTTTTTGTCAATTATTTAGCCATTCAGGGAGGGGGGAGCTCCTTGGCGAATAAAATGACAGGAGGCCCTTTGAAGGCAAAGAGACTTGTTAAGTCCGGAAAGCAGATTTATTAAATGGGCCTGTTCGCGGTTCGCCATTAATTAAACTAAAGAACCATATTTTTTTCTCTCTGTGTGTTTCCCCAGAATCTTAGAGCATAATGAACTGAGAGAAAGAAAGGAAATGATGAAAAAGTGAGATATGTTGGTGACCTGCTGGCAGGCGAGGGGAGCTGAGGTGGGAGAGAAAGAAAATAACAGGTTCTTTCGCTAAAACAGAAACACGTGGTGGGACTACAGGCAGTGCGTCCCTTTACGATGTGTGCCATTTAATTTAGGCAAACCGCGTAGACACCTGGCAAGGACAGTAAGTTTGTTACTTGGCTCTCTCGGGCAGCCAGGCACTCTTTGGCGTCCAAGTTCTCTTGCCTGCCTTACCCTCCCCCCACTCCCGAGTTTGCTAATACCCTGTTACTATCTCTGTTGCTTTTAATTTGTAAAATCTTATAGATATAGATATAAATATGTCTGATTAAGATCCAGCTCTGAAATATGTGGCTCTCACTTAGTGGCTCCCAGATAATAAAGCACTCGTGGATCCTCTCTGTTCGTTTATACTGTGAGACTCCCAGCAGACGTCTTAAGCACCCAGCAGCCCGAACAGCACATTGCATGTATTTAAATTTGGCTCTTTGTCTGGATACCCCTCTCCCTAGTGTCGCAGCTGACGATCCCTGGCGAGCCTCGGTTCATCTGGAAAGGATATGACTCTGCCACACGGCAAGCCTTTGCCACCTGCCCAAGCCTCCCTCCTGTTGGGATGTGGGGAGCAACAACCCGCTCTTTACAGAGAGCTCTGAGGCTGTTGGGGGTAAGGAGAGACCTTTATCATCTGAGACCTTTATCATCTTTAAACTTACAGGTGGCGGGGGAAGGTTCCCTGGCAGCAGCAGGCAGGGCGGTGGTGCAGCTTTGGGAAGCATCCCCAGCTCTTGTGTGCTTGTCCCCATTGTACAGATGGGAAAACTGAGGTTCTGAGAGGGGGAAATGAGCTGGCTGTGTCTTGTTAGCATTCTGTTTAACGCAACCGGGCAGATATGCCTGTAAGATCCTTTGGTAAGCTTTTCAATCCAAACTCACAAGGGAAAGCTAATACACAACAGCTGAACTTGACACAAAGAACCCTGGGTGGGGAACTTTCTAGGGAAAGTCTTGGCTCGGCTCACTCAGTACCCATTTCATTTTCTTCTGTCCCTCGAGGACCGTTTAACTCCATTTAACATGGTGAATTGTGAGGATGGATTCTCATGGTCAACTTGGTAGAATCCAGAATCACCTGGAAGTGTGTCTACAGGTGTGACTGACAGAGAGGATTTAAAAGAAAACCAACCCCAAGTGTCAGTGAAAACATCCAATGGGCTTCGACCTGGGACTGGATGGCAAAGCTAGCAAGCTGGACGAATACCGGTATCCCATCCTTGACTTACTGGGACATGTGATACGAAGCCACCATAAGCATCCCGATTCTCACATCCCAGGCTTTCCCCACCATGAAGGGCAGTGCCCCCAAACTGTGAGCCCCAGGAAACCCTTCTTCCATTAAGCTGCTTCGGTTAATTAGTTTGCCCTGGCAACTCATAAAGTGGATGGTGGGGCACTCTTCCCTGCTCACAAATACTGCACCTGATCTCATCACTAAGCAGCCTTCCTCGTGGCTGCCTCGGTTCAACTTCCGGATAAAGTATGGGTCTCCTATGGGGCTAGAAGCCAGCCTTGACTTCTGGCCCATGGAGCACCAAAGGAACATTCTAGAACTTGCCATTTGAACTAATACCCAAACTACTAGGTCCCACTGCGGGGCGGCTGTGGAATTTCTGACTCCCCCAGCTCCCCACCCACAGTGATAAACCAGGTTTCCCAGCAACACTGTTAAAAGCTCCAAGTGGGTTGGAAAGGAGGGAAGTCCCACTTTCGAGGCCCTCGCTGGGCTCCCAGAACTCCGTCTGATCAGAGAATGTTCTTTCTTGCTACACACCTAAGAGTACAGGAAAGCGGGGTTGGAAAGATGGCTTAGTAGGTAAAGGTGCTTGCTGCCCAGGCTGAGTGTCTGCCTTGATCTCTGAGTCCCACATGGTGGAAGGAGAGAACCTGCCCACTACCCCTTAGGTATTTTCTTACACACACACACACCCACACACACACACAAACACACACACACACACACACACACACACACACACACTAAATACATAAATAAATAGAACTAAAATTTTAAAATTGGGGAGAGGACTAGGTAGCTCAATTTCTTTCTGTCACTCTTTCTTTCCTTCTTTCCTTTTAATCTTAAGAGACTTGCCTTCACCCACAAAGGGGTTATGTGACAAACATTCCGAGTCCCTTCTTATGGTAATACCGCACTGGGCAAATGACTCGGCTCCCATCCAACTGAGCATAATAAAACGAAACAATCTGGGAGCTATCTCCAATAGCCTTCATCTTCACCATACTAATGATTTCAAAACCAATGAGCAGAGCTGGAAAGGGCAGATGAAAGGAAGGACGGCTCGACGGGCTCTGCCTGGCCCGTCCTCGGCATCCGCGGCTGGGGGCGTTGCTTGCTATCAGTACCCTGGTTTTCCACAGGGCTTTAAGGGAAGGAGACCCCATGGCTGCAGTGCTAGGCTTTACAAAGGAAATTAAGACAGTCTGATAAGGCCCATACATACGTTAACTATGACAGAATGGAACTTGTCTGTGACATTGGCTTGCTGGGGAGTTGTATGGTCTCTACCAGGACCTGGTCCCACTGGATATTAGCTACAAGGACTAATTGTGCTTGTACCGAATCCAGAGCATGTGGTCATGTCTGGGGTTGGAGGTCATCATTCCCTAGGCTAGAAGAATGGTGTTGGGCTAGTCTAGAAATCACTTAGACATACATTCACTTGCTCATTCATTCATTCCTGCACATTAATTCAGCCCTACAGGTCACCATGTACTTGGGCCTAGAGTCTTTTATATAGGATGAGTAAGTCCCACACTATGATCTCAGAGATCTCAGAAGAGCAGAAGGGTCTATCGCAGCATACATGTGGTTAATGTCTTAGGCTGCTTGCTAAGTGAAAGGTGAAGTCACAGAATTGAAGCTGGCTGGGGAGAGAAGGTTCTAGACTGTCAGGCTTCTTCCTTCTCTCAGGCTAACTGTATGTCCCAGGGCACTGCAACACAACTTCACATGGAAGCCCTACCATCCTGCCCCTGCCTTCCTTCACAAAACCCACAGTCAGGGGTCTCCTCAACCACCTCCTGACTGAGCCTGGTGACTCTTCCTTAGATGGAAACCTGACCACGCCTGACACTCCCAAGTCAGAACTTCAGTGTGACTCCAGTACTGGCTTTTTGTTTTTCCTTCGAAAGCCTGACTGAGCGGCAAGGGTAAGGATTGGGGTGGGGTTGGGGCATGGAGGGGGTAGGGTGTGGGAGATGGGAGAGGATGGTCATTACCTATCACAACTCAGAGCTGTGTGTGTTCCTTTGGAGCAGAACTGGGGACATGGATTTAACTCCTTCCTACCAAATACCTCTGGGCATTAGTGGGCGTCTCAGGAGACTCAGGTGAACACGAGGAAAGACACTGAAACACATACCATGTGTCTCAGGGACTGGTGAAACACTGTGGAGAATGTTCTAGAAGGGAAGGAAGAAAAGAGTCGATTTGAAGGGAAGAATTGGAGTGACTGGTGTATTGCACATACCTTCTGATAAAGATACTAATGATAACTATTTACACACACACACACACACACACACACACACACACACACACACACTATGGAGTCCTTCATCATACCAGGCCGCCTGTGCTGATCTGACACCTAGGAATTCATCCAGTCCTTACAGCAACTCCAGGAGAGGGATACCCTCATTTTCTTCTACTTGACAAGCTTGGAAGTTGAAGTCAAGGCACAGAGCAGTCAGTGTTCACAAGGTACAGTAAGTAGTTCACAGAATCAAACCCCAGACCACCATTTTTATCAAAAACAAATTTGCAACCCAGCTAAGGCCCTTTAGAAAGTCTTCCCTCTTTTACCTGGTGTTCCTTTTTTTTTTTTTTTTTTGAAAACGTGACCTTGGGAAATACAGTATATATGTATCAGTCTGTGATTGTCATGTTCATTTGCGCCTTATTTTAGTAAAAGAGATAAGCAGAACCATGCTAAATTTTCAATAAAAATGAAATAGTTAAAAGAAAAAAAAAGAAATGCATAGACACAGAGGAGGCTGTAGAGATGATTCAGGGGTTATAAGAGCACTGGCTTCTCTTAAAGAGGGCCCAGGTTCAATTCCCAGCATCCACGTGGTGGCTCACAACCATCTGTAACCCTAGTTCCAAAGAATATGACTCCCTCTTCTGGATTCCATGGGAACTGCAAGCATGCATGTGCTGCACAGAGTAAAAATAAATCAAACTAAAATAACAAAAAACAAACAAACAAACAAACAAAAAAACAAACAAACAATCCAACACGAATGTAGGCATAGAACAGGCTATTGAAGTGTAGCCTGTAGCCTCAGCTATTCCAGAGCCTGAGGCAGAAGGATTTGTCGCTCCAGCCCGGACTGATCCCCATACTTATACTCTGTCTCTGAATGAAGAGAAATGGACAGAGATGTAGCTCAGTGGTAGAGCTCTTGCTTAGTATATGTAAAGCCCTTGGCCCTTGCAGTACTAACTGCAAGACATAAACAGGAACAACTGAAAGGAAAGGATAGAGAATAGCCTTCGCGAGAAAATGAACCTTATGCCAGGTGTGGTAGCTTATATCTGCAACCCCAGCCCTTGGAAGACAGAGGCAGGAAGACAGCCTGGGCTATACAGTAAGTCTCATCCCACTTTGAGCTGCAGAGTGGGTCTCTGCCTTAAAAACAAGCAAGAGTTGGAGAGATGACTCAGTACTTGGCTTCCAAGCTGGAGTTCCCCACATGGCTTTCCTGAGATTCATATCACAACAACAAAAAAAAAAAAAAAATCAACAGGGGCCATGTCCCCACCCAATAAATAAATACATACATAAATGAATAAATAAGAAAAACAAACAAAACAAAGTAACCCATAAAGTGTCAATGAAACTATATAATCATGTGAAGGTAAGAAACAAAATAGAAACTTCCACAGAGTAAAATTCTAGTATGCTTAGATGCCAGGTTCAGGGTGCATTAAGGAAAAAAATTGTAAAGAAAGAAATAACATTCTTTCTATTTGGTTCTAATCCATGTAACCATGAGCAATTCACTTTAGGGTATAACTATCTTTTCTTCCCCTACAGTCTCTTAATGCAGTGCCTTGAGAAAACTCAACTGGTTCTGCCGTTTTTTCTTCTTCTTCGTTTTTTTTTCTTCTTCTTCTTCTGATTCTTCTGAGATATTACACGTGGAAAAATAAGTTCTCTTTGTGGGTTTTTAATATGTCAGTTGAGCAGATAATGCTGGGTATTTTAGCTCATGGAAAGGAAGAGATTGCAAGTGGAAAGGCGTTCTATTCTCCAACCTAATGTCTTATGTGTGTCTGTCCAGAGTTGATGCAGCAGGCAGATCGCCCTGCAGATAACTTGTCCATACCTGTTCTCAGGCTCACAACTAAGTCACAGCCCCTCCCTCTGTGACCCCTCCTCCTCCTCTTCCTCCTCTTCCTCCTCTTCCTCCTCTTCCTCCTCTTCCTCCTCCTCTTCCTCCTCCTCCTCCTCCTCCTCCTCCCATCCAATTGTATGAACCATGGCAACTCTGCTTGGGAAAATCTAATACTTTCAATCTTCAGACTGCTCCTGTACCCAACAAATGACCCATGAGCTTCCAGATCAAACATAAGTGACCGAGGAGACAGAGGAACAGGGTCCCTGTTTTCAGAGTGAGCTGTTTAGCTGGGATCATATCACAATGTGACTGGGATGCCCAGGGTGACTCCTCCACAGAGAACACGGAAACTCAACAGCCCTGGAGTGAGCAGTGTGGTTTGTTCCGCAGACATCAACAGAGTCTCTCACTGGCAAACGTTAGACTGTAAATCTGAATGGGCAGGTATTTTATTAGGTGTTTTAAAATCCACTCAATGATCAAGGGTGATTTAAATGGTTTTTATTTATTATTACTCTGTGTGTGTGTGTGTGTGTGTGTGTGTGTGTGTGTGTGTGTGTGTGTATGTATGTGTGTTCAAAGGACAACTTTCAGTAGTCTGTTCTCCCCTCCATCTTGGAACCTGGGAATCAAACTTGTATTGTTGGTTTGCTTAGCATTTTCTTATCCAATGAACCATCTTGAGGGCTCATCGATGGCGCTGTTTTTTGTGGGGGTTTTTTGTTTGTTAGTTTTTTGTTTTTTGGCATTGTTATAATTGTCTCTGTGTTACTGGTGGATAATTTTGAGGTCCCTAAGGCTCCAATGACGAAGAGGCAAATGTGAAAATGGAAGGCAGGATTCAAAGGAAACCCAGTTGAGGTAAATCCCATGAGGGTGGCTAGCTTTGGAAAAACCTCCCCCACCCGGGACTGACGCAACTCCCCCTTGGGCGAGTCAACCTCTTGACTGAGGCTAAGCTTCTGCATCTTAAAACGAAAGTGACAAGGCATGCTCGTGTGTTTGGTACTTAGTACAATATCTGGTACAACATCCAGACTCAATAAACATTAGCTCTTAATAGATTTAATGTTACATCACTGCAACTGCTGGGGAATGAGCGCATCCCAACACAAGAACTGTAAGCAAATATCTGACTGGGTCAATAGTGCAATCATGACGTGCCCTCTTTAGTGTTTAGAAGTGAAGTGACTGCCTTCTACAATGGACTTTGAAAGAAGGTGGATTGATGGAGGGATAAGTGGACAGAGATGCAGGTAGAGAGCAGTGTTATTTACAGGTTATAGGTAGTGCGTGCGTGAGTAATATATAGTGCTTTCAATTGATGCGTATGAGTGAAATATTTCACAGTAGCAGACTGCTGGGAGACTGGCCTACTATGTGGCAATAAAGAATGGAATACTGTGGGACAGTCCAACAACAGGGTGGTAATAAACAAGCAGTAAGCGGCTAAGTAAGTTGCGCCATAGGATCCCATTTATCTGACACTCAAAGTATGAATGTGATCATCCATGGAGCTGGAGAGATAGCTCAGTGGTTAAGAGCTCTTGCCATTCTTAGGAAGGACCTGTAACTGTAGCTGTGTCAGGTCTGGCACCCGCTTCCGGAATCTGTAGGTACTATGCGTGCACCCATGTCTACACACAAACAAGCAAAAGCAAACAGGAAACAAATCTTTAAAATAGTAATATAAAAAGACGGACTAGATGGATTTGGTCCCCAGCTCCGGAAAAAAAGAAAAGAAAAAAAAAAAAGATGGACCAGAAATCAGAATAGTCTTTAGTTAGTCATGGAGACAAGCCTTATCTGTGAGATAGGGATTTGAGGGGGCTTCCTGGGGTGCCTTGATCTGGGGTGTATTTACATGGGCGCATTAGCAAGTCAACACCTCGCTGAGCTGGGCATCTCATGTGTGAGTACCTCACTGTGGAGAAGACCCATCTCAGTATAGATTCTGACTCAAACAGCTCTCCGTTTCTGAATGCCCTTTTCTTTCTGCACCAGACATTCTTTCTAGGCACTTTCTGAAGCATTCACTTGGAAAATCATTTCAGAGAATTGTTGGGCAGAATACATTATTTGAGCCTTTAAAAGCCATGAGCAGCCAGCGATCTTATTCTTAGCAAATGGCTGTCATCTTTTGATGTAAGCTTGACCTGGAAGGAAATCATGAGTGTGTGACACTGCTCAGCCTCCTGGCCTTGTCCAGTGGCCTCAGAGTCTTCTCATCCTTTCCTTACAAACAGGTTGCCTCCATAACAGGCAAACAAAATCTCTCTCTGATACCAAATCTCCACCCTCTGGTATGATATGTGGTAAGGATGTAGAAAGAGATCAACTCTAACACGTCCCATCTAGAGAATCACTGGTGGGGTAGGTATCCTTATCAGAGACTTGGCTCTCCCTCTCTCTTCCAGGAGACAGTTCAGTGGAGAGGGCAAGCCTTTCCAAAGTTTTTCCTTGACCTGATCAATGGATCAGAGATAGAAGACATATCAGGAGCATCCTGAAAGAACATCCTGCTGGTGGGTGTAACAGTTGTCTCTGGGAACAAAGACCTGATTGCTGGGTCTATTCCTAATCCCTGCTGGCTTGCTTTGGTACATGTTTGACAATAACCTAAAGACAGTGTAACTCAAAGACGATGTCTGCTACATTATCAGGGGGAGAACTGTAGACATGAGGTCAGAGTAGAGATGACAGGCTGAGGTGTGCTTGTACTAGTAGGCTGACTTTGTTCAAACTGCGAAGCCTCCTTGTTTCTCTCTAGACTCACTGAGTCCATGTGCCCGGGAGCAAGCTCCAGAACATGCTTATTTTAAGAAGATTGTTCTGGGCATTATCAGAGCTATAGGAGTGGCTCAACAGTTAAGAGAACTATGCTCTTTACAGGGCCAGAACTTAGTTCCCAGCACCTATGTCAGGTGGTTCACCACTACCTGCAACTCTAACACCAGGGGATCCAACAGCTTCTGCGGGCACCTACATACGCATGTGCATAACACACGCACACATTCACACTAATAAAACCAAGATCTTATTTGTTCGCTTGTTTCAGGATCAAGGACCTTGTGTGAAGAGTCCCTTTAAGGAAATACATCTTTCATCTGTGTCTTTATCCATACTGTCAGTCTAAAGCTTCATCCATCCATTTATCTATGTATCCATGTACCCACCTCCCACACATCCAGATATGACTTGCTCATCCATGCATCATTCTGTACATCAATGTTTCTATTCATGCACGCATCTATGCACCTACCAGGCATTCATCTGTTTGTGTACTAATAAATACATCTGTCTGTATATCCATCCACCTGCATACCATCCATCCATCTATCATCCATGCTTTATCCATCCATCCATCCATCCATCCATCCATCCATCCATCAGTTCTTCTACACACTCATCTATCTGTCCATCCACCCAGCCATCCTTCCATATGCCTGAACATACATACATCTGCCCACCCATATATTCTTTCATCTATCTATATATCCATCTACCTATCCATCCATATGTGCACCCATCAACATAGAGTTGCTTGATATTATCTTTATGCAACACCAGTGACTGGATTTACTTTGCTGCTTAAAAATAGATAGATAGATAGATAGATAGATAGATAGATAGATAGATAGTATAGATGATAGATTCTTCTATATCAAGTAGTTCTGCAGCAATTCACCTATATAATTGTCAATTTAGTTATATTGCTATTATAAAAAATTACTCAGAACAGTCATAATAGTCACTTCCTCCATCGGTCTCAGAACCTTATGCAAGCCTTCTTTGCCTGCGATCACTATTCCTACATGAAGATCACATAGGCCTTAGGAGAGCATGACTCTATGATACCACAGAGTGTGTGACTTGAGGCTCTTTTCAGGGACCATGTACCTTTAACAGGAAACACCTGAGTCCCAGGAGTCTGCAGGTCAGCCAGCACAGATCTATGGAGCTGATTACTTTCTGAGACGGCCAATTACAAGTGAGTAATTTCTATCCCCCCCAAGGTACTCTCTGGAGAATACACTATAGATTCTTCTGTTTCCAGGAAGCTAAGAGGATTTGGGCACCAAAGCCAAGCCCATCCACTGTGAAGTTCTTTGAGCATAAAGCTTTCTGAGGAGCCCTGCTTGTATAGAACAACAATAACCACAGAGGCAAAGATTCAGTAAATGACGGTGGTAGATTAATAAGAAGAAATAAAAGAAATGAGGCAGCCTGAGAGAAGAGAACCTCAAACTAAACATGTTCTTCTGGGATTGATCACTGTAGATCTCTACCAGAGTCACTCAAACCAGGAGCTGGTGAGCCAGGGAATTTTTCTAATTATTGTGCCCTGTAGAACTTCCCTGTTTCACTCTCTGTCTCCCCAGACCATAGAATCTATCGATTCTTTCTTCTGTACCCACTGGATGTGATCCAGATGGGAATCAAGTGGACTCTCTAAACCATGGCTTTTCTTCCTCCATTGTGATAAACACAAGGAACCGGAGAGTTGTTGCACTCTCCAGTGGCCTTACCCCGAAGCTAGTGACAGCTGTTCATGGGGACAGCCTCCTTTCATTTATATATTACAGCTGTTTAAGAACAACTCTATTCTAGCTAAAGAATTGGGAAGACAGCCAGTCATTCAGCAACAACAGAACAAGCTTGAAATTAGCTTCGTCCAAACTGTAGGCCAAGTCCTTCTGTTCGTCCTAGCCGGAGGCAAGGGTATCTCTCATCTAGGATTCCAAAGATAGCCAGTTTGGGGGCATGCATCAGAACTCAAGCCCCAGAGCTTTTTCTACATTGGGACATGGGTGTCATCGAAGTTTGCTGCCTCAGTTGATCCCTTGCTCCACGATTCAAAGCTTTATCACTATCATACCTTACGACTCATCCTGTGACCTCTGTCCTAACTTCTCAGCCCTTAAGACAGTCTAGAGCTAGGGAAGTAGCTCAGCTGACGAAGCTCAATACCTGGCAAGCATAAGCTCCCGAGTTTAAGCCCTGGGACCTACATTCAAAAGTCAGCAACCCAGTGCATTCCTCAAGCTTTGGTGGTAGCTCTACGCCTATGTCCACCAGGTGTTATGATGGCCATACTGGTTACAACACTGGGAGACACTGGGCAGAAACCAGTTACAACACTGGGAGACACTGGGCAGACACCAGTTAAAACACTGGGAGACACTGGGAAGACACCAGTTAAAACACTGGGGCCACAAAGTAAAGGTGGAGGCAAAAGAAAAACACACAAAAGGGGATGGGGACTTGGTGCAGAGGGTTGGTGGAGGAGGGGAGGGAAGGGGCGGGGCATGAGATGGTGGCAGAATGAGGGGGACCAGAACTTATTCTATCCATGTATGTTATTGTCAAAAATTAATTTTTAAAAGCCTGGGCGTGGTGATGGATTCTTGTAATCGCAGCACTGGGGATGCAGAGGCAAGAGGGTCCCTGGAGGTTAAGGCATAGCCTAACCAGCCTGACTGAGTTTCAATTCAATGAGAGACTGTCTCCAAAAGTAAGGTACACTGAATGATACCTGCAGTCGACCTCTGGCTTTCATTTCATGTGCACACATGTGCACCTGCACACATATGCACCCCCGTGTATATAATGTGTGACCTACCACGTGACACACACCCGCTTACTGATAGTTGTGGCTTTTTCCACTTGGATTCATTATTCCATGTTATCTGACGCTTCGATATGATGTTTCATAGGGTCTCATTAGTTTCATGGCATCTGCCCTGCAAATCCTAATGAGCTCTTCGATCTTCATCCCAGAAATCTGCCCCTGTATCACTTAGAGAATTATCAATACTGAGTCTGACACGCTGGACGTAGATAGATGGATAAGGTGGGGAGATGGATGGATGGATGGAAGGATGGACAGTTGGATGGATGGGCAGATGGAAAGGTGATTGGATAGATGGATGGATCGATGGATAGGTGAGTGAAAAGGTGAATGCATGGACGGATGGGTAAATAGTTGAAAACAGATGAAAATGGATGGATGAATAGTTGAAGGACAGATGAATGGATGGATTAATGGATAGGTGGGTGGATAAATGGATGGATGGATGGAGAGAGAGTGGATGGATGGTTGAAAAGTATGTATGTATTATGCATGTATGTATTATATATGTATGTATGTATATATACATGTACGTATGAGTATATGTAAATATGTATGTATACACGTATGTATGACTGATGTACACACAGCTCACTCTTTCACAATTTCCATCATAACACCTGAAGTGCTTCCCTATTCCTGTCTTGTCAAATGTTGGTGTCCATCTGACAGAGATCTTTTCCTTGTCTACCTTTGCTTCTTAGGGCCTTACCCAGCAGCTTGCAGAACCAGATAGTAAGCACAGCCACAGGTTTGAAAACAGGCTTTGGGAAAATAAATGAATCGATTTCAATAGCTGCTTTGGTAAGTTTGCCCAATGTCATTACAGGAACATGGGTTTCCTAGCTGCTGTGTTACTCTCATCCTGTACAAAGAAGCTAGGGCTGGAGAGATGGCTCAGTGGTTAAGAGCACTGACTACTCTTCCAGAGGTCCTGAGTTCAAATCCCAGCAACCACATGGTGGCTCCAAACCATCTGTAATGATATCTGGTGCCCTCTTCTGGTGTGTGTGTGTGAAGACAGTGACAGTGTACTTATATAATAAATGAATTTTTTTTTTTTTAAAGAAAAGAAGTACCTAGTGCCGAGTTCTGATAAACCTTCTGATTGGAAGACGTCTTTCCTGATTGCAAGGGAAAGTGGGCAATTGGGTGTTTTTTAAATGGCTTGAGAGCTTGGAACTCTCTCCACAGATGAGAAAGTCAAGAAGTAATAGATACCTCAGGATTCGGAACCCACTACTCCTACCACTCCGTATGAAGTTCTTTCCACTCTTCTTTTGTTGTTGCTGTTGCGGGGTTTTGTTCGTTTGTTTTGTGTTTTGTTTTGTTCTGTTTTTGTCTGTTTTTGGTTTTGTTTTTTTGTTTGTTTGTTTGTTTTTCATTTTTGTTTTTTTGGGACAAGGTTTCTCTTTGTGGCCCTGGCTGTACTGGAGCTCACTCTGTAGACCAGGTCCTCGAACTCAGAGATGACCTACCTCTGCCTCCTGAGTGCTGGAAATAAAGGCTTGTGCCACTACCTGGAGGCACACTTTTCTTTTGACTCAGGACATTTTTAAAAATGATTTTGTGTGTGTATGCATATGTGACAGGTGGGGTATATGTGTATGTGTCTGAACACAGGTATGTGAGCCTGTGTACCTGCTCACAAGCACATGTAGATGTCAGAGGAGGATCTTAGGTGTCCTGGTCATCACCTTCAGCCTTATTCATTCATCAGGGTCTCAATGAACCTAGAACTAGGCTAGTGACCAGCAAACCCTAGCTATCACCTATCTCTACAACACACGCACGCACATGCACACACACATGCATGCACGCACACACACACACACAAACATGCACACACATACATGCGCACGCACGCACACAGACACACACACATGCACACACACACATGCACACACACACACACACACACACACACACAAAGACAGACACACACACCCCTACACCCCAGAGTAGCAGAAGGAGATCTTTTTAATTACATAGCCCTTTCTAGCTTGTAGGTCCTACCCTAACCATGACCAGAATGTCCTAATCAAACTATCCCAAGTGCCACGGACCAGCTATTATTTTTTTTTCTTTTTTCTTTTTTTCAGAGCTGGGGACTGAACCCAGGGCCTTGCGGTTGCTAGGCAAGCGCTCTACCACTGAGTTAAATCCCCAACCCCACGAGCTATTATTTTTTATCTAAATTACTAGATTGTGATAGCATCATGTGCTTTATATTTGGGTTGGTGGGGGGGAACCAAAGGAAAAATGAGAAATCCTTGGCTGTGCTACTCCTGGTGTGGAAATGGACCACCATGTTTAATGAAAGACAAGTGTATTACTGCTGTAAAAATGGCCACTGTTCCAGTTACTCAGGGAACTAGAAGACACCATGGTTTCCAAACTGGGTGGGAGAAAAAAAACCTACCTGCTATGAATTGTAGTAAAGTGTGTTTTTAAATTATTTCAGAACCATAAAACCTCTCCATAGAGAGTGCTTTGAAACTGCAAATTAAATATAGAATGTCTATGAACTGTAGCCATTTTTACAGTTAGTCTATATTTCCATGGGGGTTTGTACCATCCTTTTTTTTTCTCCCTTTTTTTTTTAGGTCTAGTTATACTAGTTAATAATGCAGGGAATTTGCAGTAATGGAGTAAATGTTATTTTGATGACACTATCTGATTAAATTAAAGATGACATTAAAAGGACCATTTCAATAAGGAACCAAATTCTCTAGAAGTAAGTGGGGCTGAAGTGTGTTCAGTCAGCCAGTCTGGCAGCCCGAAAAAGGACCAAACGGAATTTCCTTCACCTTGTGAGGGATGAGGTAAGCCAAGGAACAACGGGGCTAAATAATACATGGTGGAAGACGGAAGGCTCAGGGTTCAAGAACCAGGCCGTCTGAGTTAGCTGGGCAAGGCGTGTCGCTTGCAGAGCAAACAGCTTCTGGGGCCTGGGAAAAATGCAGAGATGCATCAGGAGGACAGAAAGCGAGAGGAGAGGGTACCGAGAGTGGCAGTGGAATGTGCTGATGCGGTGACAGTAAGTAAAGCTGTTGCACACACAAAAAAGAGAGAGGATTAGTCACGTCCCCGCAGCCCACCCACCCACTGCTGCCAGCAATGCCATGGTCACCACCTTCTCTGCAGATTCTCAAGCAAGGGAGTGCACTGCCAGCCCCGTGTAGTGTGAAGTCTTTGAGATTCAAGTCCTGATGCTTTTCCTCTTGGAGCCTTTGTTCATAGGGCACTTGCCACATTGTATAATAATAATAATAATAATAATAATAATAATAATAATAATAATAAAATAAAATGCTTTTTTCTGAGGAGTTCACCCAAATAGATCGAGTGGCAGTTTGAAAATCCCTTGACTTAAGCTCTTAGAGATGGGATCTATCTTTGAAAGGCTGTGCCCGGCAACGTGACTGAGTTATGAATCATGGGCATTTTAGCCACAAGAGGATTCAAGATGAGAGGTGTGGGGTGGAAGGGGACCCTAGTTCCCACGGAAACACCTGCTCTGGTGTCTCTGCCCCCAGACAGGTGACTTCTCTATTGCTGTGGCAAGGCCACTGGCTGATGACACGTTTGAACCCAATGCACTCATATTTGGGGAAAGGAGGTAGAAAGAAGGAAAGAGAGAGAAAGAGAGAGCAGCTCATGATAATGAAGTCATCCTGTGATCTCAAAGAGACATTGCCAGGTGCTACATTGCTTCAGACAGCTCACTTGGCTGTTGTGCATATTGTGAGTCCCACGTAACTATTTCCTCACAGAAGGGACGGTGGTGTGACTTGGAAGAGAGTCATGCTCTCTTCTTTCACCCTGGTAAATATTGCATCTTGGAGCATGCATCCTTCACAGTGCAACTTCCAGGGTGTGTTTCGACTCTCTGAGCATAGCATGCAGTACTCATTACCTTCCCTGCAGTAAGCCATGTAGAGACAACACATGACGTAAAAGGCCGCCACCAGGCAAGCCTATTAAATAAGCGTGTGGAGAGTAGATCTGTGGACCTGGGCTCCTCAACCCTTCCAGCCACAAGGGAAGTCACTATGGATCCAACTGTACAGGGGCCTAAGCATCATAGCTAGTCAGATATAATGGCCAAGTGTTGGCAGGAGATAACTTGGTTCCCAAAATTTTGAGTGGCTCGGACCTACAGGCTTAAATTCTTCTTTTAGCTCCCCAAACAGTCACAACCCAGTAAGCACAGTGAGTAATATCTCTCTCTCTCTCTCTCTCTCTCTGTGTGTGTGTGTGTGTGTGTCTGTCTGTCTGTCTCTGTCTCTCTGTCTGTCTGTCTCTGTCTGTCTGTCTGTCTCTCTGTCTCTGTCTCTCTGTCTCTCTCTCTGCGTGTGTGTGTGTCTGTTTCTCTCTCTGTGTGTCTCTGTCTGTCTCTGTCTCTCTCTGTGTCTCTGTCTCTCTGTCTGTCTCTCTGTCTGTCTCTCTGTCTCTCTCTGTCTCTCTCTTTGTCTCTCTCTGTCTGTCTCTCTGTCTCCCTCTCCCTCTCTCTCTCTCCCTCTCTCTCTCTCTCTGTGTCATGTGTATGTGTATGTGTGTATGTGTGTGTGTGTGTCTGTCTGTCTCTGTCTGTCTGCTGTCTCTGTCTCTCTCTCTCTGTCTCCCTCTCCCTCTCTCTCTCTCTCTCTCTCTCTCTCTCTCTCTCTCTCTCCCTCTCTCTCTCTCTCTGTGTCATGTGTATGTGTATGTGTGTATGTGTGTGTGTGTCTGTCTGTGTCTGTCTGTCTCTCTCTCTCTCTCTCTCTCTCTCTCTCTCTCTCTCTCTGTGCTTCATCTTTTCCTCTTTACAAGGCAGAGGCAGTAACAGACAGATGCCAGATTTCTTTCGGTGGTAACACTTACTTTGGAAATGCAAAAACTTGAGAGGAACTCTGGGTGCGTATGCTGAGAAGTGAACAGTTGTGAGTCGGGGGTGTAGCCCTTCTGGTAGCGTGCTTGTAGCCTAGCAAGCAGGGAGCACTGGGCTAGACTCCTGCAGGACATACACCAGGTATGGGGAGGTCGAGGCAAGAAGATCAGAAACTCAAAATCATCCTGGGCTACATAAGGGGTTTAATTCCCCCCACAAGAAGGCACAACAAAAGTAAGCCTCCTGTACACTAGGTAAACGTTCTATCACCTAGCTGTGTCTCCAGCCTGAGAAACAAAGTTTAGAATACTTGTTCTGTCTGATCGTGATGTAGGATGTGATTGTTGACAACATACAACATGGAAGAGACTTGCGGTTGCATGTATGTCAGGCCCACAGGGTACATAGCACTCAGGGTTACCTGGATACAAACAGCAGGCTTTGGAGGGTCAGGATGCACTGGTACAGGTGCCTAGGTGGCCACAAAGCCTCCGCTGTGAATCAGGAGATCAAAGAGCAGAAGGGAAGAAGGCCGGCCGGTTGTATCTGGGTACTCCGAACTTACAAACTACTCTTGAAAATCGAAAATAACCTTGCTCTGATTTAATTTTTTTTAAATAAATAAATCTGCGTGCCACAGGTGCAGGTACCTGTAGAGGCCCAAAGAGAATGTCTGGTGCTATGGAGCTAGAGTTACGAGCAGTTTGAGCCACCCAACATGGGTGTTTCCTCCAGAAGGGCACATGATGCTCCTGAACACTGAGCCATCCTTCTACAAAGAAAAAAAAGTAATAAAAAGTAAATTATAGAAAGTGAAGGCAAAAATGTCCAGTTTGACATGCTCTACTCATTTGAGATAAACTTTTTGCGGTCTTGGCTATGAGCCACACTCACACATTGCAGTAAAAATGGATTTCTTTACAGGTGGTGACACTTTGGAAGTGCAAAACCTTGAGAGGAACTGCGGATGCGGGTGCATATGCGGAGAAATGAACAGCTCGGCCCCAGCTCCCTGGGACTCTAACCCTGTACCCCTCGTTTGCCTCATGTGACCTGGGTGTCTTAGCATACCTGGTCCGTTTTCCCAAAGATCCTTTGGGCAGGTTTTACTCACACTGTTTTTCCTATTATGAAGATAATTTGTCTCAGCTCTTGAGGGACAGGGGTAGCTCATCTGGGGAGCCACGCTGAACATTTTGAGACGGGGGGCTCTGCCGAGTCTGTCTTTGACACCTGAAGTCTCTCCTCTGGTGGATCACAAATGTAATGTCTCCGTGTATATTCAGGGAAACCCAAAACAACCTTTGCCTCTCACCTCTCAGTAGTATTTTTTGGTCAAGAAACCACAATGATTGAGTCCTTAGAGATTCTGCAGCTCTCTGTGCGTGTTTTGTCCTGGCACCACCACAACCCATTTCTCGATCATACGCCTTTGCTTCTAGAAACAGAATTCAGCGAGGTGTGGTCTGTATCCTGTCTGCCTCTATTTCCAACTGCTCAGGCTTGCTGGTTGACTGGTGCCTCCTGAGTACCTATGGGATGGTGGACATTTGGGCAACTACATCATTTTTGGCAAGCCATTAGGATATAGCTACAGAGAGTAAAATATAAAATGTCACCATTTTCCTACATATACATCATTTATCCAGGCAGGCAGCCTCTCATCAAAACTTGAACCCATTCATTTGGCTACCCATCCATTCAACTAGCCCGTTATCCATCAATGTAATCTGTTCATCTACCTGTGTATTTCTTCATCTGATCCATTCAACTCTCCAACTATTCATCCATCCATCCACCTACCCATCCATCATTCATCCATCCATCCTCCATTCATCTATCCACCCACCCATTCATCCATTCATCTAGCCATTATCCATCCATCCATCCATCCATCCACCCACCCATCTATCCATCCACACATATATCTACTCATCTGACCAACTATCCATTTAACTATACAATTACCCATCTTTACGCTACCCGTCATTTCATATATCCATTCACCTAACCATTCACTTACCCACCTATCCATCCATGTATCAATTCATCTGGCCAGCCATCCATTCAACGATCTATCCACTCATCCACCAACTTACCCATCCGTGTACTCAATCATCTAACCATCCCTCCATCCATGCAGACATCCAAAAATTAAGCAATCCTGCCTACTCTGGCAGGCCTTTTATGGGATTTTCAGAGGAAAAGAAAAGAAAAGAAGACTAGGAAATGAGTAAGACATGGCCCTTGCCTTGCCTTATGCCACTACTTAATAGGATAAATAATGTATGAAAGCAAGGACCATATGTTGTCCATCTTTTTGTCCCCTGCAGCATCTTGCGCAGGGACTCACATTCAGAAGTAATCAGTAAAATGACTGCTGAATTAATGCCTAAGAGCAAATATTATATAAGGCAGTGAGAGGAGAGTGCCCAACAAATACAACGGATGGGAGGCTCTAGAAGAGCGGAGGTTGAACTGATCATGCCCAGCTGGGTACTGCAGGGCAGGTAGAATCTGAGACAGAAGGAGACAGCTGGCTCACTTGGAGAAACAAGGAGATGCTAGCAGGCTTCCCCAGAAAGCGTGCATGCATCCATGCATGCAGTCCCTCTCTAAGTGTTTGTTTTGAAGTGTGGTACCCGCTGGGCTGAGCTGGGCATTATGGCGACAGAGAATGGAACGTAGTCCCTGGCCTCATTGAGTCTCCTGGGGCAACTTCTCTGGAGGAAGCTGATGGCGAGGCGCAGGGTGAGAAAGATGATGCGTTCATGGGTTGCCATAAAACAGCAATTTACACTGCAGAGAATGGAGCGGAGGTCCTAAAGGGACCGTTGATGAATAGCTTTCTAATTTGACTAGGTTTGAATGTGTGTTTGCAATTAGCAGCACCCATTTGCATACAATTAGTGTGCAGAGCCCTTAAAAAGAGTTTGTTCTCTAAAGTAGGTTAAGGATACCCCACCTCCTCCACTGCCACTGGGTCTGCACTACTCATTTGCTTCATACATCTCCGGTGATGTGGGCCAAAGATAGTCTTCAGGAGGGCCATGAATGACACTTATCTGGCATTTGCCCTGCCTAGGTAGAACCAAGGGTGAACTTTCCAGAGGCTCTAGAGATAGGAGAGTCTGGCATCAGCTAAACTCTGACACGGGCCATATTCACAGCCCCCGTTGGTGATAGGTGAAATCCAATGACACAAAGCAAACCCACCAGTACCATGTCAATTTTGTGAAATGCTGTGTAATCTAGGGAGTCCCATGATCCTCTTCACCTTGGCTTCCTGCTTCTCTCTGTAGAGTAATTCCAGGAGACCAAGCCAGTGCCTTGGAAGCCTGGCCTTGTCCCCTCATTTACTCGTCTAATACAGATCCGTGGACTGCTGAGCCCTCCGTCAGCTCTAAGGAGCCACCGGCGAACATGTGTCCCGAGGAGGGAGCTATCTGGTGGGGGAAGATCCTTGATAAGTCAAACGTAAAATACAAACACAGGACTGGAGCTTGGTGGGTGGTTGCCAGGAGGAAAAGCTAAGAGTTTGTGGGAGAATATGGAGAATAGACAGAGGTGACCAAGTGGAGCTGCCAAGTGGAGGTGAGATGAGAAGTGCAAATGCTGGAAGCGAGCTGGTGTGGGGGCAGGCGGGAGCGAAAGTGAGAGGCCATTATACAGGAGACTGAGGAGGCAGGTGAGGAGGCAGGTGAGGTGGGGTGAGCTCACTAGGTGGAGAGGTCGTTGGTCATGCTCCCGAGTCTGATTACCTTAAGAATCAGTGTGGTTTAACTGGGGGTAGGGGACTTGAGAATCATGTAGCATGACATGAATTTGGAAAAAAAAAAAAAAAAAAGGCGCCAAGGCCATAGCTTTCAAACAGAATGGCAGCCGGCTCGGAGAGACGATGGGACATGTCACAGGGGACCATTTGAGATTTCTCCTGCTCGACCCAAAGATGTTCACCATGCTTTCTTGGTGAAGTTTTGAACTTGCCTTCTTGCCTCACAGGGTGACCTGGGGCAGAGCTGGCATTCCATTGGCAAGAGACACCTCCGACACCTTGGCGCTCTGTACAGAGAGAGTTAAAGCGAGGCTTGGGATGGGATAGTCAGAGAACGGAATGTGTTCATCTGTGAAATTAACCGTAGTTCTTCATGACGCGCAGCTCTGTGTGCTGGGCTTAGTCAAAGACAATAATTAGGGCGAGGAGGACTGTGAACATGCTCATAATCAAATAAGCCATTTCAGTGAGTGAGTTGGGCTGTTCCTTTTGGGGAGGGATGGGGGGTGGGGGACGAAGGGGATGATATATGGGGGAGGCAGGACAGGGAGGCTGAGGGCTGAAGGCTCACCCCACAGAGAGCCCTAACCTAGTTTATGTAAGCTCAGTTATTATCAGATTTATTAAAACAACTATCCTGTCCTCACAGTGGGACAGAAGTGTGGGCACCACAGTGAGGCTAGGAGGGGTTCTCTTTCATTTTTGCTTTGTTTATTGTGGTTTTGGAGACCCAGCTCTGGGCCTTCTGCATGATAGCAAAGGTTATCTGAGGTATATCCCCAGCACTTACAAAAAAAAATTCCTACTTTTTATTTTGAGATATTATCTCACTGAATTAAAAGGCTGGGCTTGAATTTGAAATCCTCCTGCCTCACCCTCTTGAGTGGCTGAGATGATGGGACTATGCCATCATGCCTGGCTCTCGGTTGGGTTTCCTGCTGAGGGACTCACAAGGCCCAAGATACTTTTTTTTCTTCTCAGCTCTCCCAGGTTATCTGAAGGACCTAGTTCTTTATAGTTGCAGTACCGAAGCCCCCATCTTCTCCTCATTCATAGGATAAAGGTGCTTGTTTCTCCCTGGATCTCCACCAGAGCTAGGACTCGGCTTCTAGCCCATGCTTGCATTTCTTGGCCCAAGCTCCCCTCAAAGCCTACAACAGTGTGGGAATCTCTCCTTGTCGCATCTCTGGCTTTGATTTCACTTCCTTTTAGGCTTTTAAGGTCTCCCGACTTTTCTCTGAAAACCTGCTACAGGCTGCAATGCATCCTGGGAGAAATGGCAAGAAAGAATACCTTGGGTAAGGCGGTCACGGGTAACAGAAGTTTCCTTGTGGACTGGGGCCTTTCAGGAGCCCGCATATTTCAAAAGTCAAATGCTATCTGAGTCTTAACTCTGCTTCACTCAGGAGAGAACTCACTTTTCTGTCTGGCCACCAAGTAAAGACCTTGGGAACCGTGAGGTGAAGTGTGAATGCTACGTGCGACACTAAAAAATTCTAAAGGTGGGGCGGGGGTTGGGGGCAAGCCTTCATACTTCCGTTCCACTGCAGGCCGGGCAAGCAGACATTGTTCTCTGAACTTTTCTGGAACCAAAGCTCAGAGAGGGTGAGGGAGTAGGGTGACTGGGCTGCCCAAGTGGCCCTGACCTCTACAGGAAAGGCAGAGCTCAGCCCTGCTCTAGACCAATCCCTCCCCCACTTCTGCCTTTGACTCTTCACAAAAACGTCCTTGGACCAACAACCTCAGAAATAATGATTTAATTATCGGTGTTTTCTCAATGACATAATTAAATATCCATAGTGAGGTAAATTAACCTGAACTTGTTCCGAGGATGCTTATGCACACTACCACGGAAGGGTTTTTTTTTTTTTTTTTTTTTTTAAGATTCAGCTTTTGGCTGTTATGGATCTAAAATTAGGTTTCCAATTTAGGTCCCAGAGGCAAGAGGTACAAATGGCTATAAATAGCACGGAGGTGGCACACTGTCTTTGGGGTGCTTCTCTAGGAGGTAAGAGGACGCAGCACAATCACTTACATTGGACAACGCAAGCACTCTCCTTTGGTTTGTGATTGGCCGGTTTGTCAGATTGTGCCCTGTGAGCTGAGTGGGCGCCACCCAGGGGCTGAACCGCAACCACCATAGGTAACTGCAGTTTTGGGGAAGGCCAGTCCAAGCTCATGCTATTCCCGCTGTTCCTTGGCTTTGTTGCCATGCCCCTGCAACCAGGAAGGGGGAACCCCACCCCTTCGCCCAGTTCATCTCCTTTAACTTCCAAAGGGACAGAAGGGTACCTGCTCCATAACACATAGCTGGGGCATAAATAAAAACAGACCAATAGATAGACAGACAGACAAATAAATAAGGTTTTGAAACTAATGGCAGTATCCCTGCCTTTATTGCTTCAGGCAGTAACACAAAGTAAAAGAACTAAGTGGCTTGTGGCTTCATGGTTAAGAACACTGACTGCTCTTCCAGAGGTCCTGAGTTCAAATCCCAGCAACGACGTGGTGGCTCACAACATCTGTAATGGGATCTAATGCCCTCTTCTGGTGTGTCTGAAGACAGTTACAGTATACTTATAGATAATCAATAAATAAATCTTTTTTTTTTAAAAAGAAAGTATAATATTCAACCTGGTGGTGGTAGCAAGCGCCTTTAATCCCAATACTCGGGAGGCAGAGGCAGGCAGATCTCTGTGATTTCAACGCTAGCCTGGTCTCCAGAGTGAGTTACAGGACAGCCAGAACTAAAAAGAAAAACACTGTCTTAGAAACTGTCTGTCTGTCTGTCTATCTATCTATCTATCTATCTATCTATCTATCTATCTATCTATCTAATTTAGGAAGCTCATTTATAGGACTCTAGTTGCATTATCCAAACTTATTTCATTGTTGTGTTATTGGGAGACTTCTTAAAAATCCATTTTTAAAATTTATTTCTATGGACATTTGGTGTTTGGCCTACCTGTGTGTCTGTGTGAGGGAGTTTGAGTCACAGACAGTTGTGAGTTGTTGTGTGGGTTCTTCTAATTGATCCTGGGTCCTCTTGAAGAGCAGCCAATGCTCTTAACCACTGAGACATCTCTCCAGCCCTAAAAAAAATCCATTTTGAACGGAAGACTAATGTGTTTTCTTTTCTTCTTTCCTTTTTTATTGAGTGGCAAGGCTTTTTTTTTTTTTTAAGATTCTCTCTTTTTGTTGTTTTAACTTATTCCACCATGAAGATGAACAAAGGACAAGAGGAAGGCATTGCCCCTAATTCGATTAACACCTGCAGTACTGCAGACGACAGAACCAACCGGTGTTTTCTTTCCCCTGAGATCTCCCTGCCACAGTGACTCTTAGGCTACAATCTGGCTTTGGATCCCATTACTAGGGACTCAGGAATGTGGTCTATGAAGCCTCGGTGCATGTGGCCCATCTCTTAAACGCACCTAACAGCTTTCTGTACCTGACTCCTGATTGTTGTATGACACTATTGTCCTGCCCACAGGTAAATGTAATCTCAAAGAAAGGATGGGTTTTCACTTAGCAAGGAAGTCCTAGACTCTTTAGAAAGGAAAAAGGACTGAGTCATCTCTCCACTTGTAGAGGAGGAAATGAAAAGTAAAGTTATTTGAAGAGTTTCTGGAATCATTGTCTTGCATAAATATATCAATTATACGACTGTATATCATTATACATTCCTAGTGTACAGCTTCATTTAGAGTATTATACAGCTCTGTTGCCCAAGAAGCTTGTGGGATTGATATTAAGTAGCCCAGGGGAATGGAAGAGAAAATTAATACCAAATGATATGTTTGAGGTGAGAGATGTTGAATTAAAACCCAGGACTCAGAATCCAGTAGCTCTGAACTGAGACTTTGACCAGTCCACGTTCTACCAAAGCCAACTTCCGTATATGAACAACACACCATGGACAACCAGAAACACATTCAGTGTGAGCCCCGAAGAACAATAACACTCCAGATATTGGAAAGCAATGAATAAAACAAATCAAAAACATTTTAGGAACATAGAGGGGAGAAAGACAAAGGCTTACAGGAAGGGTCAAAACAATCTAACATTGAAAGAATCCTTAGAAATAAAATCAACTCTTAGGCCTGGCAGGGATGATAACCTGGGAAACAGAATTCCCTCACTCTGCTGTGGATCTAGTTGAATTATTGGGGTTAAGATTTCTACTTCTGTCCTTGAGGGTCCATGGTCATTTATTGATAAGGGTTGGGTCAAAGGCCTGTTTTATAAGCATCGGAGTCATCCTAGGGTGCCTGGGGTATCATCAGATGACCTCCCCTGGATAATATAAGATGGGAGCTTTCACACCTTCTCAATCAGGCCATTGGATCAGTGGCCTGCCGTAATTTCTAAATTTGGAAAATGTCACTGAATTCAGGTTACATCTTCTGTGAACTGTTCTTGACCTGGGACCTCTACCATGGGATTTAAAATTAATCCCTTCCGGGCCAGTAGACAGGAGTGCAATGAATAGATCTCCTGATTTCTAGCTCACGTTTGCTTCCACAGAGATGCTTCAACAAATCTCAACAAAAAGACATATCCCCTTTGAGTCTTAGGGTGAGACCATCCAGTTCAGTTCATCAACATCAAGGCTGTATAGGTGGTCACCAAACTTGCTTTGGCCGCAACAAATTAAAATAGGAGACAAATGGTAATGTGACACCTACACCCCCAGCGGGTTTTCAGGGGGACATTGCAGGCGCAGCTTTTACTGCAGCCTCTGCTACATCACCTAGTTATAAACTGACCCTGTTCCTTGGTGCAACACACATCCTGAGCAACTGGAAGCGAAAGCAGTTTCTGTCTTTAAGGAGTTAATAGTCAAGCAGATGGAATGACCTCAACTCAACATGAGGGAGGATGGAGGAGACAGACGGATGTTGAGAAGGTAGAGGGCAGTCTCGGTGATGGGGTCAAGTCTGTCTGGGCAGGGAGGATAGAGCAGAGGACCTGGAGGATGGGTTTTTTTGTACCTCATGGTTTGACACAGGAGCCAATCCAAATACAACGAGGTCACCACAGGGTGGCAGCCCAAGCAAAACAGGAAGGATTCTCAGAAATCATAGGGCCCTCCTGTTTGTTGGTATGGTTTGTTCGCTTCCCCACACCACCCCAAGTCTTCCTTTGAGCTTCTAAAGTATCAGCCTAATATCAAAGAGATCTAGGAACAAATTCTTCCCCAGTAGAAAATCCGAAACTCTGAAGTGACTTGTGGGTATCAGCTCAACAGGCCAGAGGGATGCTGGGTCCCCAGGATGGTGGCATTATCTCTAGGACCCTATGTCACAAGTTCAGAAGTGAGACACTCTTCTGGACCACCAGACAGTCGTTTCATCCACTATGGAATGATCTGTGATGGGAAAAAAATTTGCCTTCAAATGATGAGCTTTGAAAAGACCAACAGGTCACTGGATAGCCATGTTGGGTCTCTGCTTAATTGCTGGTCCCACACCATTTCCCTCCATTCTGTTTTTGTATCAGGGTCAATTCTATGGCATAGAGAGGCGGAGTTAGGCTGCTCTGATGGAGCCCAGCGAGCATGTGACCAAGAAGTCCCAGTGACTCCTCTGGGTGGCAGGTTCTCCTGTGTCTTCTTGTGCATATTTCTTGGTCCAGATACCCAGACCCGGGAGATGAACTAAGAGCAAAATCCTAATATCAAAGAAACCAGGGTTTCGATACCGGGTTGCATTTTTTTCTAGTTTTAATGCACTTGATTGTCCTTATCCAGAAAGTAGGTACGGTGACACTTAACTCTGATGATGTTTTTTAAAAATGAATAGGAAAAACAGGAAGTTATCTATAGAGCATAAAACTCAATGTATTGCCAGCACTTGGGAGACAGAACAGGAAAAGTTCAATTTCAAGGACATCCTGGGCTAAAATATGGAGACCCTGTCTTAAAATAAAACAAATAAAAAGTCACAGCTAAGTGTGTGTCACTCAGAAAACATTCTGTAAATGGCAAATTTTTTTGTTTTAAATTTCCACTATGTGATTTCCTTGATTCATTATCTAGAGAATATATGTGTATATGTGTATACACACACATATATATTCATATATATATGAGTATATATATATATATATATATATATATATATATGTGTGTGTGTGTGAATGCATCATGTGAGAGGGGGAGGGAGGGAGACAGAAAATACACAGAGACCAAAGGAGTATGTCACCTCCTTATACTTTTGAAACAGGATCTCTCGCTGCATCTGAAATTAGGCTGACAGTCAGTGAGTCACAACGATTCTTCTGTCTCCACTCCACATAGTGCTGGGGTTGTACGCACACATGACCTCACCTGGTTCTTCAGGTGGGCACTGGGGATTCTAACTCTAGTCCTCTTGCTTCTGCAGTGATGAGATTACCCACCGAGCCACCTCCTAGCCCCCACTGACCTTCCCTAGCAATTCTGAAGAGTTGCTGTCACTGTCTTCACCTCACCAGACTGGAGACAGAATTAACAGGAGTAAGGAAACACGGGCAGGCTCTACACGGAAGCTGCTCTGGCCAAGTGAACCCAAAAGACTATGCTAATATATGCTTGCAAATGGACATCTCTTATGCCTGGGTAAGAGGAGTGGCTGGATAGGCAGAGGGGAATAAAAGGCAACAAAGATCTTCTTCTAAGGGCTGTTCTTGACCTGGGACCCCAGCCACAGGCTTTGGAATTCATCCCTTCCAGGCAAGTGGAGAGAATTGAAGGGTGTGAATAGACCTCTCACTTTTTAGAGCCCGTTTGCCTGCAGAGTGACACCTCCAAAAACCTCAATGAGGGGTTTTTCCATTAAAATGGAAGCCCTTAAAAAGTGATCACTGAGTTCAGGCCATCGAATCTGAGGTGACGTAAGCATTCGCTCTTTTTTTTTTTTTTTTTTTTTTTTTTTATTTTCTCAGGTTACTTATGCAAGGGGGCAAAAGATGCTTCCAGCTGCCTGAGATGATACTATTTTTAAATTTTAACTTTTTAGCTGGACACAGGGCTCATGCCTGAAATCCCAGAGCTACAAAGCCGAGGCAGAGGGATTGCTCTCTTTGAGTATAGAGTGAGTCCCTGTCTCCAAGTAAATAAATGATAGTTTTTTTCCTCAAGGGTCTGATAGGATATGGTATGCTGTCTACTGATTCATTCTTAAAGACAGAAAGAGAAGAGAAGGGACGGAGGTGCCAATTTTTCTTCTTTATGGCTATTGTGATCTGGGGAAACTGACCAAGGGCTTTAAGCTGTTCTCTAGAGCAGGAAAGGAATCCAGAGAATGGAACGCGATCTTAATCAGACAGGATTGAGGCCCTTCATTAATTTCTGCCAAAGGCAGGTCTTCACCTTGGGCTGGCCCAGGTGTGTGAGGAACGGGGTGTTCTTTGGAGACTGACTACCATTGGGTGCACTTCTGGTGTCTAGGGTACATGAAGAAGGATCCACTCTTACACTCCATGCCAGTCAGATCTGGCCACCGGAAAGGTAGGAAGCCTTCTGTTACAAATGCAATTATGCCCAATGTGACCACAGGAATATTCCAGGACAGGTCTCCAGGGGCCACTGGGTGACAGAGGAAAGGCAAGCTCAGTGAGCTCCCGGCCACTTGTTTTCCAGCTCTTCGTTGCTCACTTAACTTTATCCTAATACAGCACAAGGATTACGGTGAAAATTAGCCAAAAAAGGAAAAAGAAAAATTAAACTTGTGCCGTAATGAATTAAGGCCTAAATTAGCAAAAAGAAAACCAAGAGTAAAAAAACAAAAACCCAGCAGTAAAAGCCCACCGCTGCTATGAAGTACTCTTCTGCTTGGTTATAATTTTTCTTCTTTTGCAATTTCGCTGTAAGGGGATTAATTGCCTTCAAACCTAGGGAAGGCAACCGGAGCCATTCTCCTCCTCTGCAATGCTGGGGGTTGCAAATACATGCTACCACAGGAATAACAAATGCAGGGTTTCTGAGCACTCGCCCATGATTTATGAAAGGTGTACCTCACTGTGGGAAGATAATGCCATTTGAAATGGTCCATTTCATAAATCTATTCCACCAGTCCCCGGCTACACCCAGGACTCCTGTGAACTCCTGAATCCAATGATGTTTTCATCCTCTATTGGTGAGAGAGTGACAGAGACACACAGACACAGACACAGACACACACACACACAGACACACACACACACACAGACACACACACACAGACACACACACACACAGACACACACACAGAGGGAAGGGGCAAGGGAAGGAGGATGAAGAGGAGGAGGAGGAGGAAGAAGAGGAGGAGGAGAAGTGGTGTTTGGAGGAGTTACAATGCCCTTCCATGGAACAGAAGCTAATGCTCCATTTCCAGGGCTTTTTGTGGCAATGCTCATGGAGCTTCCAAAGCAGTGAAAGTTGAAGGAACAAAATGAAGAAATAATCAACATTCCCAACATCCTTGAGGTCCTTTTGCTACTCATAGCATTAATTACAGCATGGGCCCAACCCTCCAGCAGCAGCAGGACAAAACACTTTGCCCGGAGTCCTCTTAGCACATGAGAGATTTATCCTTTGAAACTGGCTACATTTCCTATTCATTCATGCATCGGTTCAAAATATCTGCTTGTTCATACAAATGCAAGGAGAGGATTCTCTGCCAAACGCGATGGCAGGAGCAGTCGGGGACCAATCATAAACTTCAGTGAAATTCATGGTTGTGAGTCTTCCTGGTCATAAGAAGACAAGGGTGATATATGTGTCCCCATGCCACGAAGGCTCTGGGAGACCCTCATGAAATACAGGCAGGGGGTGGAAAGTGGCTTCTCTGGGATCCTGTGAAATGGGCAGTACCACCGTGAACACAGACTACAAATGTGCGCGACATGTGACTTACTAGAAGAGAGCCGCATGTGACACCAGCTCCTCACCACAGACTGAGGGATGAGACAAAAGGCTACCAGGCAAGAAATATGATCATTAAAAAGTACTCTTTTTTTTTTTTAAGAATCAGCCTAAATGCCCATCACCTGACGAGAGGAGGCTGAATCTGTGATACATTTACACAACAGAATTTTATTCAGAGACAAAGAAAAATAAAGTTGTGGAATTTTCAGGAAAATAGATGGAACTAGAATGCATTATATTGAGCAAAGGTGATCCAGGGCCAGAATCATGAACATGCATGCTCTCCCAGCCCCCGTGGAACTATTTTAGCTTCATCTGTTGAACTTGGAATGTGCATACAAACTTAGAAAGGAGAAAAGGGAACGTGGGGTGGGGGAAGAGGCTCTAAGTGCAAGACAGTGGAAGAATGTGACCTGAAAACACGGAGTGAGGGGTTATGTGGGCGTGAACAGGAACGGGCGTGGGAACTGGGAGAGAAGAGAATGGGGCAGGGGGGGCCCAAAATTAATGATGAGTGAAGAAGTCACATTGAAACTTATGATTTTACAAACTAATTGGAACACTGCGACTTGACAAAGAGTATGAAGAGGGTGTCCTGTGTAGGGGATAGTGTTGATTCTAGAAGTCATGGGTTATTGAGCAAAGAGAGAGAAAATCTCACTGGTGAAGATTGGCACACTGGGGAACTCCCGCATTCCTCCCAGTCAGATGGAGATGGGTTTTGAGCAGGTGAAAGACAGGCTATGAGAGAAAGATGATGCAAAAGAAACGTGAATTTGAAAAACTCTCAACCCAGGATTCTCATCCAGATATTCTGGAATTTGCATACTTTGACTTGTGTTTGAAAAGCAGTTTCAAGGTCAGCTTCCGTAGAAAAACACTAAGCTAAGACGGGAAGGCACACCATTAAAAGTCCAGCAGCGTTTTTGCATATTTATTTTCTATCTTCTATAGTGAGCAATGACGACTCATAAATCAAAAAAAAAAATCAGGGTAAACAAATACCACAGAGGTTATTTTATACAGAATGTATACTCCTTATTCCATCTATTTATAGACACAAACATTTCTATTACTCGGATTTATAAAGTGTGTAGTACATGCATGAATGCTTTAAGATCTGCATATATTTGCATAAGATAGAAGCATATTATTGTCCCAAGTCTCCAAAGACCATGGCCCAAATAAAATGACGACCACCTCAAAAATATTTTTGTATTGTGGGATGGAAAAATGTTATTTTTAAGAGCTTCAAGCCTGTGGTACACACACACATATTCATAACTGGGGATATATATATATCTATATATATAGATATATATAGATATATATATATGTTGGTTAAGTTGGATAACCTTGGACCTTTCTAACAAGACAAGGAACTTTTAGCAAAAGTGTGTACAGATCTCAAAATCAATAACTACATCTCAGTGTTAAATAGGTCATCAGATCCTTGTCACTTTAATAGACAAATAGGAAGTGAGACAGGCTGCCATTAATTTGGAATGGGCTGGAATGAAATTTGGAAAATTAAAGCGCACCCTTCAAAAGTGGCTGTCTCATCTACAAATTAGAGGGGTTTTGTTTTGCTTTGCTCTGTTTTCCCCAGTAGAAATGGGTGTTCCCTATGAATGAATGGACCACTAGGCCCAACAATGACTTTTAATGTTTACAATACTTCAGAGTCCGGGTATTGGCAAACCTGAACACTCAGACTTTGAGTATCTGGTGGTTTAGGTCCACCCAGACAACTGTAAAGGACAGGTCCCAGGATGAAGACTTTGAGGGTCCTTACTTCCTCGCACAATGCCTATGTCTGGTACTTAAGCTCTCGGCAGCTCAGCAAATACTGACAGTGGTAACGGCTGATCTGATCTGAGGTCAGGTGCTGAAGGACTGCCCATACACTAAAGGAGCAAAGCAGACTGTGGTCAGCGCAGACCCCTTCTTCCTGTCGTGTACGCACACTCCAGGGAATGTGGAAAATCTCATATTCCTGTGTTCACAATCCCCCTCAAATCAGCCATTCTCATTCTCACTAATGATCTAGGAAGCTTCCAACATAATATACAAGGTGATGACATTGCAGGATCTAGGAGGCCAAGTCCCAGGGTCTAAATGGGAATCCCAGCCCCACCACTGGCTGTCCAGCCTTGATAAGGTCACTTGCTTCTGCCAGGGCGACCATGAGACAACAGGGCCTCAAGAAAGGACTTTGTAAAATGTGTGTGTGTGTGTGTGTGTGTGTGTGTGTGTTTCTGATGAGTGTATGTATCTCTATTTGTCTTGTGACTGTGTGTCTCTCTCTCTGTCTCTGTCTCTGTCTCTGTCTCTCTCTCTGTGTGTGTGTGTGTGTGAGAGAGAGATAAGGGTGCGTGGGTGCCATAGGAGGTAGAGAGGTTAGAGATAATCTCTGCCGTCTCCCGCTTCTATTTTGTAGGAAGCAGGTTCAACTTGCCGTCTGCTACTGCATATGCCAGAGTAGCTTCCCATGAGCTCCCAGGCATTCTCTTATGTCCGCCTCCCATCTTAGCACAGCGGAATTATAGACATTCACTACCATGACTGGGCTTTCTAAGTTCTAACTGTATGTATTATTTTTTATGTGTGTATATGATGTGTGGTGTGTGTGCACATAGATGTGTGTGTTCTACATGGTGCTTGTGGAGGTCAGAGAACTTTCTGGAATCACTTCTCTCTGATGTAAGCTCTGGAGATAAAAGTGGGACTGCCAGGCTTTCAGAAGCCCAGGTTTACCCTCTGTGTCATCTCACCCTACCTGTTTCCAGATTTTGTGTGAGGCCTTGGAATTCGAACTCAGGTCCTCATGCCTGTAGGCACTTTACCCACTGAACCATCTGCAAAGACCGGAAGACACCTCTGGGATTTAAATCATAGAGAAGATGTGTAACATGGGTATGTTAAAAAGCCTAAAATAAAAACGTAGGTTTATCACCTTCCATTTAATTTGCATAATGACGGAAAACACACACTCAAATACCTTACTGATAATTTGACTCCTTATGTGCGTCAAATCAGCATAATTGAAAACACAGGCACATTAATAAGTCAGAGTGTTATTCTGGTAACGGTGTAGGAAATTTGAAACGCTGTTACATGAAAATTCTCTCTCCTGCCTGCCTCCCTTCCTGCCCTCAAAGACACCACATATCTTCCCTACTGCTCTTTTCTCTAAGTTTCCATTTTAACACAAGATCTTCAAATGAAGCCCAGACTAGCCTGGAACTCATGATCCCCCTGCATTCACCTCCTGAGTACTGGGATTACTGCTATGTGCCATACCTAACTCACATATTCCCTTTTGATGGATACCTGATACAGCAATTATTTTTTAGCAAAAAAAAAAAAAAATTAGTAGCAGAGGGGACTGCAACAAGCCTGCTTGGAGTTCCTATCGTTTGAATTTGTGTTTCCGTATCATTTTCCAGGACCACGTTGAGTACATATTGTACCAAATATATATATGCCCATTATTTCAAACTCTAAGTGGATTACTGATGGATTAATCTGCCTTTTAAAGAATCCTTATGCGACTGGGCTGCGAGCAGAACGCTTTTCCTCTCAGCCTCCATTTAGCACGTGGCACCCTGCAATACTTTAAGAGTTACAGAAATCTGGAATCGCATGTGATCCTGACAGTGATGGATGAGATGCATGCTCTAGCCGTACCTCAAAGGGTAGCCCTGACTTTTTCTTAACTCGTGGTTGATCTACTGCAGTCATTTGCTGCAAACAATAATTGCTGAGCTGTTGTCAGAGCTCCCTCCTTGACTAGGGTGAGTGGTCTTCTAAACCGGCAGGAGAAAGAACAACCCAGGCTCAGCCTAAAATTGATGTGGTCTATGGACTTTGCCCAGAGCACGCCAGCCAAGGTCCTACTGAATAGCAGATTAACATCCAAACCTGGTCTTTCACAGGCTGCTGCTGCTGCAGCTTGCTAGCTCCTGTTGATGTGTGCACTCTGCGTGTTGTGTGGTGAAGCCCAAGAACAGTCTGTCTCGATATTAAGAACTCTACTCTGTGCTGAAAGATGGCCTTGAAAGGTTTGTGGTCATTCAGGAGAAACTGGGAAAACTCACTTGGGCTGGATCACCATATGAAGCTATTTGGAGGACCACACAGGGGTTAGGACCCTGGTCAAAGCTATGGGAGATACATGGAACAAGTATCAGAAATCATCCGTGAAACTCACTGCCTTCCCCTGCTGTGGTGCGTCTTTCCTTCCCTAATCCTATGGACCACTAATTCTCTGTTTCCCAGACCAAAAGTCATCATGGCCTATTTCTCTACCATCAGCACCTAAGCCCAAATGGTCTCTGCCATTCAGGAGCAACCCATCTCTCCTCTCCAAACTCACCGTGTCAACTGAATTTAGACCAATGGCATCCCTTCACTGAGATGCTATCAGGGATTTCAAGTTTGTCTCTGGACTGCTGTCCCTTATTCCTTGAAATCTGCCCTGAATATACCTGCATCCAAATCTTCCAGACACACGCTCATTCAATCTGCTGTGGTCTCACCGCTAAGGAAGGAGTAGAAACTCTCGGTGGTGACATTTCAAGTCGCTGTGGAAGAGCCTGCATTTGCAAGGCCTGAGTGGTGGCTGGTGAGGTGAGAACGCTTGGAAGCAGGGTCTCCTCCTCCCCGTCACTTCTTCCATGTGCTTGAATAGTCTGACATGTTAGTTTCCAAATTGCCTTCCCTAACTTGTCCTTGCCTACCCTTATCTAGTCACTTTAGTCTTTTGAGACATCGTGCTAACATGTTACTGTTACCTTTTAAAAAGCTATGTCTTAAGATTGATGGGTGTGTGTGTGTGTGTGTGTGTGTGTGTGTGTGTGTTTGTACTGTGCGTATATGTGTATGTGAGTGTGTACATGTGCATGTGTGTGTGTGTGCATGGGTCTGTGTTTGTTTTTAAACAAGATCTCTATCCCAGGCTTGCTTCCAACTCACCATGAAGCAGTCAGTCAGCTGGACTTCCTCTTGCCTCTACTTCTAGAGCCCTGGCAACACAGACCTTTTCCACCACTCCTTATTCATGTGATGCTTGGGGGTCAATGGAGCTTTCTGCATATTAGGAAAGCACTCTCTCAGCTGAACTATATCCCCAGTCCCTAAACCTGCTTCCTGTGTGAGTAACTGCTCTTGAGGAAGAACTCATGCCTTTGGCTCCAGAGCCTTGATCCTGCCACCCATTTTCTATATCGTAGAAACTCTTAGCAGAGTCTGTCACCCAGAGGGACAATGAGCAGGGGTCAGTTCCCACCATGTTCTTCCGCTGGAGGACTTTAAGTAGCTGACATCTGCCCTCTAGACAAGAGGGCTAGACCAGGTGACCTTCAAATGCCTCTTTGCATTACCTTGTGTGCTGGAGCTCTGGGAGGGGCCTGGGGCCAAACTGAGTCACTTCCCTTCTGGGAAGGTTCCTCTTAGAAACCAGAACTTCCTGGGGTGTGAGTGACAGGTGGGGCGGGCTCTCTGTGATGTGGACAAAGTGTGTTTAATGGTGCTGGGTCTTCCTGCGGAGGGACTTCACCCTGGTGACCACAGCCCCGGCTTCTCTTTCAGGGAAGTCAGCAATTCCAGCCTCCTTGGTTGGCACCTATTGAGAACCAGACCAGGAGCATTTCGAGGGCAGCATTTTCTTTGGCGGGTGTGCCTGCCAGCAGGGCCCACTTCAAGGATGTCAAGAGCAGGCAAACGGCATCTGGGATCTATCTGTGGTTGTTGGTTTGCGCATTCGGAGGGTGAGGTGCAGAAGAACTCCCTTACGCAGCGGGTTCTTACCAAGGCATAGTCCCAGCCTATATGAAGGAAAACACCAGGCTGGAAAAATAACCCACAGGGGCACCTGGGATGGGTCATCGGGTGGTCAGCTAAGAAACAGCTGGGTAGGTACACCCAGACACCTTCAGAAGAGTTTCCGTGCTGTTGCTTTCTAGGCTGCTTAGAGGAAGGGCTCCCCCCACCCCCTGTATGGTCCAAGTCCCCAGGCCCACGAGCAACACCAGCTGAAGTACCATCAACCATCATCTCAGTGCCTGCTCTTCTATAAATCCTCTTCTGCATGTCGTCCAACTGGGCAAACTCAACCCCGTCTCTACGCATTCCAGCCAGACCCACCAGTAATGCCACGTCTGCAGATTCCACACCAGAGTTTATCTAGTTATCTCAACACCTGTGTCTACATGATCATAGGTCTCCCAAACTTGAAGATCCTGAGAAGACGGCCTTTGGCTTCTCCCTTTGGTCCTTAAGGCATAAGGCCAGTCATACGCAGCTATTGAACTGAAGGCGTCCAGATCAGCAAAGCATTCTGTATATAGCTGGGTTTCTATTTCTGGCTCTAAGTTCTAGGTGTGTTCATTTCTGATCCACGAACAGAGAGTATTCAACAAAGACGGTTACCTCAGGGGTAGCACAGAACTTTTTAGAACTTTTCAATGAGTTCTTCTCCTTCACTTTTCTCTTTCATTTTTTTCCCCATCCTATTGTTTGTCCCAATAAATCTACTCAGTGAAGTATCCTCAGTTGTTTTCTGTTGCTGTGATAAAATTCTGACCCAAACTATCCCGATGGGGAAAGAGTTTATTTGGCTCCTTGTCCTGATCACAGCTTATCACTGAGGGGATCAGAGCAGGAATTTGAGGAGGAGCAGAGTCAGCAGCCACAAAGGAAAGCTTCTTCTGGGCACTATCCAGACACTCTTACGGGCCATTTGCTTACAGTTCTCCTGTAGTTACACACAGGGGTGGCCTTTGGGTCTTACCTCCCAGGGTAGAAGAAATCAGCAGAGAAAGACTAGGGAGAGGAGGCCCTACTTACAGTGTGGTCATTTGAGATCACACACATTCCTGGTGACAGTCCTTCACCCAGGGTCTGTTGTAAGCAAGCCCACTACACTGGTTGGTTCCCTCAGGGTGAAAGTTGGTTTGTCTTAGGGACTTGGGGTGGGGGGGTGATGCTTCCTAGAGTTGGTCCTTCTTGGCTTTTATCATTTGAAGTCAGGCCCCATCAACTTGACCAGACCCCTGGTTGTCTCCTCTTTCTATCCCCCCCATGAGAATTTTTGTGTCTGTCTTTCTTTCTTCCTCCCTTCTTTTCTATTTTTCTTTCTTTCTTTTTTCCTTTTCACGTATTTATTTTGGTTTTCACTTCCTTTTACAGTAGTGGGGAATCTCACATCTTAGGCAAGCAGTCAGTCACTGAACCTTAGCCTTCTTTTTCCTCTTTAAGTTGGGGTCTTGGGAAGTTGCTAGGGCTGGTCTTGAAATCACTCAGTAGGCCAGGTTGCCCTTGAACTTGTGAACTTGGGATCTGCATGCTCACGCCTCCCAGTGTGCAGGGATTACAGGCCTGCACCACCAGGCCTGACTTTCTAGCTCTTTCCTCTGTGGTGGCTCTTTGAGGAACCCCCAAGGAGCAGTCCAGTCCGTGCTGGCCTTTCTGCACCCTCCAACCTCCTCCCACTCCCTGGAAATGGAGATGGCACTGGCCCCCTTATTCTGCCCTCCTCCGCTGGGCTCAACAAATATTTTTGGAAGATAGTGACTCAGGAATGGAGGCCTCAGAAACTGGATCACGCTTGGATTCGGTGCCAGAATCACCCCCACCCCCACCCACCCCCAGGCCGCTCCTTAGCATTGGAAATAGATTTTTTTTTAAAGCAGTGTTATATAGCAGTTCCTCTTCAAAATCCTCCTTTCCTTTTCTTTAGTAATGTCCATATAAATCACCGTTATAAAAATAAGGCAAGCAGAAGGGAAAATATGCAGTACCTAGAAACTGAAAATTCAAGTGTTTGCTTTTTATGGGACACTTGAGGCTCTTAAAAAAGAGAAGTGATGGAAAAGTTAAATACAAAAAAATCACTGTGTGATGGCGTAAAAGCCCACAGAACTGAATGGTTTATGAAAATAATTTGAATATTTACACTTCAATTTATGGTCTGAAAATCATCCTTGGACCCTGTTCTTATTTTTAAATGGATATTTCGAGAGAGTGTTAAATACGTTTTGATTATTTTGACACGGTGCCTACTCCGATATTCTGCGCAGTGATTTGAAAGCCAAAAGGAAATTCCTTAAAAATCTCATGTAACTCTATGAGAACGTGCATTTTATATATACAACGAGACGTACATTTATAAGCATATGGGGTTTATAACAAGCATCTTGACTTAAAGGAGTGCTTTGCGCTGTAGTTATTATTGTTATGGAAAATAATAGTAAATTTAACTCAAATGAAGCAGAGGCCTGAAATACATCATAATTCTCCTGACAGGAAAACTAGAGTTCAAATTCATAGCTTTTCATTTTCTAAGTCTGAGTTTTGCATGATGGCTTAAAGTGTGTTTTATCCCCAACATTACAGCAACACAGAAGCGCAGCCCATAAAAGTGGTGATGAAACCGACCCGGGTTTACCAAGCGCTTTTATTTTGCCTATTCCGTCATTTATTTCTCCCAGTAAGTCAAGGCATCTCCGTCTCAGACTCTCTTTCATGCCACCCATTCAGGAAGTATATTGATAACTGTTTCAACCGTCCTCGCTCTAAAGCATCCAATATCTAAAAAGATCAGTCTTCACGTCACGAAAAAGAATGGGGAGAGAACAGCCTCTAACACTTTTGTTTTTACACTTGAGGGGTTCACGAAACTCAAATATGAAGAATGCATAAGCACACAGGGACAAAGAAAGGGCTTTTGAAGGCCAGGAGAACATAGTATCCAGGATCTGGGACTGTGATTTCTTCTGGTTGTTTTCACTTATGAATTTTAGAGAGCTCTAAATGCACACAAGACCTTTGATTTAGCTTGAAACGCACATCCTAGCAACTTAATCTTAGCAGTGGGGGCAGCCGGGGGTGTGTGAGAATGGGGGTGGGGCAGAAGAATCCATTCACTACAACATCTGAGCTGGAAAGAAAAAAACAAGTAGTAGGAGAAATCCCTATTTAATCTGCCTAGTAAAGAGAGATGCCTATTCAAAGAGACACAGCCCTGGGTCCACAGGAAAGGCTATGAGACAAGACTGAAAGTCAGGGACAGAGGACACAAGCCTGATACCAAAGAAGTGCAGCAAAGAGTGCGCCATTGAGTCTGATAAGGGTGCTTTAATTGTCACCCTTCCCCCTGACTTGGATTGAAAGGAAAATACTGCAAATAGAAGATCAACTAATGTGGTTCATGGTGCTGGGATTTACTGAACCCCGAGGTCCAAATCTATCTGCTTTTCTATTTTATACACAGGTACTGGACACCTGCAGGCCAGGCTGAGGCCTCTGTGCAGGAGCAGTGCAGGGATAAGACCAAAACTCTCACCCAGAGAAGTGACAAAGAGACCTCGTGACAGACACATATCGTAACAACAGAATAATATTGATCGATAGTGTCTTATATGGCCAATACATTGCTGGGCCCCGATATGTCTTATGGATAATGCAGGGACCTACCCACCAACCATGTTCTCGGGGTTATTACTCCTTATTCACGTGAAACAGAAGAAGAAAGAAGAAGCTATGGGGGGTTAAAGACTTAGCCAAGACCACGCAGACACAAGGGAACTAGAGCCGTTCTGCTGGGGGTTGGTGCCAAAGCTCAAACCCTAGTGATCTCTACATCATGGTAACTATCGAAAACACTGGAGATCCTGCTCAAGGTTAAACAGTACCAGGTCCCTTCATTTTCATGAAGGAGGGAAAGATGGGCTGTGGTGTGGTTCAGTGAGACATCTTCGTGTTACCCCGACTAGCTGGAGACAACGAAAGAACTGGCACTCCGATGGATGGAGCCTGTCTTTCTAGCAATCCGGGCTGGCTCTGTCAAGTCTTGCAAAAGCCCAAACTAGTTGCACAACAGCATGTGACAGGCATCTGCCTTGCAGACACGCAGTGCTGGGCATCTCAGTCCCAGCCCCAGTAGAGAAAAGGAACCTGACGTTCAGATCCCCCTTTATGTTGCGAACGGTTGAGGGGTTGTTTTCTCGATCCTGGTTGCTGCCATCTAGTGGCAACAGGGATATGCCTTGATGGTGGGGCCGAAAATGGCCTTGGTGGCATGGCGCATCTTGCAGAGGTTGAATACTGTGCTTACTTTTATAAAACGAACACTGAGAACCCAGTGGACGCTAGGGCCACCGAAGATGCTTTGTATATGAAGACCTGTGTCCACATGGCAGCTACAAACTTCCGTGAGAAAGTGGTCTTTAAAGGGTGCTCGGGGCTGGCGAGCTCAATCAGTGGCAAGCATAAGGGTGAGGACCCCAGGTTGGATCCCAAACTGTGGTGAAAAGCTGGGTGTGGCAGGGCACATCTCTAATCCTGGCTCTGTTGCTGTGAGGTGGATGACAGAGATAGGAGAACCCCCAAACACCAGGAAAAACAAGCGACTGTTTCTCAAAGTAAATAGTGATGACGGATACCCAAGGCCATCTGACCTCTATGTAAATACAGACTCTGGCATGCATGTGCTGTCCCAACATACACACATGCACAGATACACAGACACACACACACACACACATACACAGACACACACACACACACACACACACACAGACATACAGACACACACAGAGACAGAGACAGACAGAGAGACAGAGACCTAAATATATATGTCCCATTAAAGGTACACATAAACTGATGATAACATTTAGGAAATCCTATGGAATGACCTGATTTTTAAGCTTACTCAGTGGTGGTGGTGGTGGTGGTGATGGTGGTGATGGTGGTGGTAGTGGTGGTGACAATTCATCCATAAAGTCTTAGGGTAAGACAGGCCATTGCAGAAACACCAACAACCAGGTTTAAGGTAAAGAACATTTTGTCATATGGCATCACCTGTCCTGGAGGCTCAGGTTAACTCTGTAGCAATCGATCAGCCAGCCAATCAATCATCAATCAATCAATCAACCATGCCTAGGTGATGAGGATTCAGTAAAGACTATGGACCTTGGGTTTTGGTCCAGCTTCCAGAATGCTGTCATATACCGATACCAGGAAGAAAGTTTGTCCTTGATTCATGGAAGGGGATGCTACTCTCTTGGATTCTCCCTTCTGGGTATTTTTCTTCTGGTCACTGTAATCTGTACCCTTCTTTCCCTGCAGTAAACTAGGATCAATCATTTAGCAGTTTCCAGTTAACCTTACTAGTCGTTCTAGCAAATTACTAAACATGAGGTTAACTGGAAGATCCCTCCAAATTTGCCTTTGGTTTCAGAAATGAGGACACTGTCAGGGCCTGCATCCACTAAAGAGGTTGTCCCCTCACTCTTAACAGAATCCCTCTGAAAGTCTAGACCCTCCCTCCACTCACTGGGATCATTGGTATTTGAAAACTTTCGACCAGAAGCCATGTCTAATGGTTACTTTCTAATGTCTGCCTTAATGGATCAAGAAGCACCTGGAGATGTATAGCGCAGTTTATAGAATGTTCATGAAGCATGCAGGAGACCCTGGACTTGATCCCCAGTGTGGCATCAACTGGGTGTGGTGGCATATACCTGTGTTCCTAGCACTTGGGAAGTAGAGACTGGAGGATGAGGAGTTTGAGGCCAGCCTGGGAAAGGAAGGATGAGACAGAGGGAGGGAGAACAGAAAGGAAGGGTGGGGAAGAGTAGGGGAAGGAAGGGAAGGAGAGGGGAGGGGAAGAAAGGGTGTGGAGAAGGGAAGGGGGAAAGAAGAAGGGAAGTACCCATGGAGTTAATGAGGCACATCTTTGGCTTTTCCAGGGGTCTAATGAGGAAGGAGGACCCACTATGGATGAATGGCATCATTCCATGGACTGGGGTCCAGGACTGAATGAAAATAAAAAAGCCCGGACATTCCCCTTTCTCTGCTTCCTAATCAAAAACACCCTAGCCCAGTGGTTCTCAACCTGTGGGTCTTGTCTTCTTTGAACCACCCTTTCCCAGGGGTCACCTAAGGCCATAGCTAAACACAGATATTTACATTATGATTCGTAACAGTAGCAAAATTACAGTGATGAGGTAACAACGGAAGTCATGGTTTGGGGGGGTCACCAAAACATGAGACACTATATTAAAGGGCTGCAGCACCAGGGATGTTGAGAACCACTTCCACAGTCCAATCCAAACGAGCCATCCTACTTTACCCAGTGATAGCTCATAGCTCTTTGAACTGTGGGCCCAAAGAAAGCTTTCTCCCTGAAGTCACTTCTGGTCAGGTATTGGGTCCCAGCAACAAGAAAGGTAAACAACACACCTTCCTCCTGGTAGCCACCCTTAACAGGCCCCACATCCACAGTTCGTACCACCTCCCATGCTCCTTTTCCTTGTCAGAAAAAGAAAAAAAAAAAGTGAGGATGGGAGCTGCTCAGTCCACGTGACAAAGTTATTACGGGACTCAATTAAGATAATGACCGTGAAAACTCTTTGGAACCGGTCACTTCAGTTCCAATTATAAGATACTAAAGCCATTGTTACTATTACTTCAGACTTTAAATGCCTTCAGACTTGCACGTCCTGTTCATTTTCTCGCCCTTCTGTGGGCCGAGGGAACGTGATCCTGACTCCATCGGCGGGTGCTGGGGTTGTGTCAGTGAGAACTTTCATTAGCTGGTGATTTTAGTGAGGGGAGAGGAACGGTAAGGTAAGCGGAGGCCTTTTGACGGGGCTGTGTCTGTTCTGGCACACCGCGCTTTCCAGGCTAATGTCTTTTCAAACAGCTCTGTTTTTGCCTGCAGACTTGAATACCCTCATTACAGTGTTTGAGAAGAAAAAAAAAAGTTCCCTTATGTTTTTTTAAAGAGCGCCATTCTTCAAAAAGATGTCAAGGAGTTCTCTTTCTCCCCTCTGCTACAAGGTGTAATGTGGAGATAAGCACAAAATCTGGTTGGAAATGTCACCTATATTGGGACTGGGGAAAGCTTCAGATCATGCGAACGGCTAGGTGGAAAGAGGGTTTTGTCCTCCCTGGCTGCTGGTATTTGGAGGAAAGTACCCCCACGTATTATTCATGGCCAGTGAGAACGGCCTGAAAGTCAATTATGGTGGTTTAGGAAAAAAAAAATTGGAGTCATTTGTTCACAGAGTTCATGGGAGTTCTGAACAAGTCCCCGGCCGTCCTCGCGACAGCCGAAGCCAGGTCTTTTGGAAAACATTTTATTTTTCATGCTCAGCGTAATAAGAAGAGGAAAGTCGTGTTTTGCAGATGAAATGGGGCTGATAATGAAAAGTAGGTCACGCTTTCTCTCTGTCTCTATCTCTCTTTAACTTTCCCTGAAAGACAAAGGAGACTTTGGAAGACTTGAAGCAAGCAGGCCAGGCCCCCGACCGGGTACTCTCTGCACTCTTCAAACTAGGAGCATTTACTCCACTCAGGGCTGACATTTCAGAAGGTAAAGTACCTGGAAAAGGAAACTGTTATCTAGGAGGCTGCAAGACAAGGAGGGCTGAGAAAGACAGTATACCTTCCAGCGTCTAGAGTCAACTGAAAGCAGTTAGAAGCCATAGCCTTCAGACCTGGGAGAGCAAGGACAGAAAGAGGCAGTGGCTACCTACTGTGGGAGGAGACGATGTGGGCACATGTTGCTCTATGGAGCAACAATGAGTAAAAGCGGCTTATTGTGGTGGTTTGAATGAGAGGTGTCCCTCATAGACTATGGCATTTGGATGCTTTGTTGCCAGTTGGTAGCACTGTTTGTGGAGGTTCAGTGGGTGTGGTCTTGGAGGAAATGAACTCCTGGAGGCAGGATTTGAGAGTTTAAAGACTTGCTTCCTGTTCCTACCACCATGCCTCTGTTCCACAATCATGGACTCCTATGCCTCCAGAACTGTAAGCCCAAATAAACCCTTCCTTCTTTATGGTGCTTTATCACAGCAATAGAAAATGATCAATATACCTATTCACTTCCTTGGGCCAATAAAATAAGTACAGCTGAAATGACAAGGGTTGCTTCTAGGAAGATAGATGAGGAACTTGGTTTTGTGAGTTCTCCCTCCTTTCCTTTCTCTCCTTCTATATTCCTCCTTCTCTCTCTGTCCTCCCATCCTCGTCTCTTCTCCCTTGCTTCTGAGTTGGCTTATGGTGGATAGCATTGCCCTGCTACCCAGTCCCACCCCCTGATGCTATACTTCCCCACAAACCCGTAGCCAAGCACTATAGGATGAGGTCTTGGAAACTGTGAGTCAGAAGAAATCTGGTGTGGTGGCACATGCCTTTAATCTCGGGACTCGGAGATAGAGGCAAGTGAGCCTTTATGGGTATGAGGGCCGCCAGGTTGGCATAGTGAGTTCTGGGGCCAACTAGAGCTACACAGAAAGACCATGTATCAAAACATTGAAAGAAAGTAAGAAAGAAAGAAAGAGAGAGGAGAGAGAGAGAGAGAGAGAGAGAGAGAGAGAGAGAGAGGGAGGGAGGGAGAGAAAGGGAAACAAAAGAAATCACTTGTCCCGTAAGCTGTCCCAGGTATTTTATCATAGTCACATAAAGCTGAAAAACATGCCAAGCACACTGAATCCCAAGAAAGGAAAATAGTCATCCTTCATGGACTCATGGACTTCATGGAAATGTCATATAGAGTTCATTGTTATGACTCCATGTCAATGCCAAGGAAGCACAATCCCCCTCCCCTGGAGCAATCTTTGATTGCTTCTCATCAATTGATATATATATATATATATATATATATATACATATATAGATGGATATAGATATAGATATATAGATATAGATAGATAGATATTCATATATATTTTCCCTATGTTTCGGTTAATCCTGTTTGCATGGTTTTTTTCCTCCACTTGTACTCTCGAGTCTTTGCTCACAAGTATGCATATGATGGAAAATGGGAAACAATTTTCATGACCCTGGGCTATTAAATTCAGGTAACATTTCCCAGGACTGCTCAGAGATTTAGCTTAGAGCCTAGAGCAAGCATGACTGCTTTTGTTCATTTTCATATCTAAGAAGAACGTGGTGCTGGCCTTGTCTTCCTTCTAACGGGCAGAGTCACTCTTGATTCCAGCCAGTCTGGGACAGTCCTGTTCCTATCTGTTGTTCCAGCACACAAGTGAGTGTCTTTCCATTCTTAAAATTACCCAGAGTGAAATAGGATAATGAAATGGCGGGCCACTCTCCTGCCAGGTCCGCCTCACAAAGATTGCTAGCCTCCTTGGGAGCAAAGCACTCTGAATTCCTTTCAGAGATAACCATGGATAATTATATCCCGTGCATGATACCTTCTTTCCAGTCACCCATGTTTGACTTTTGGGGGATTAATCATTGCTTTTGGTTGAACTGGGTTCTCGAAAGCTGGTATTATTGTTTTATCTGAAGGAAACCCCTATGAAATGGGGCCTCCATCCATCATAGCTCTCCGGGTAGAAAGAACTGATTAACACTTCCTGGCCTGCAAACTTGTTTGTTAACATGGGGTTTCCTCTCGGCTGTCACCGTGATGTCTTCCGAGTGCAGTGCGTTTGGGATTGGGCTACGCACTGTTTTATCAAGATGGGACAGTTATCGTTGTGGGGTGCGCAGAGCACTGGGAATCCAACCACCTCTGTAAACACAATGATAACATCGTGTCTGCACACTCCCTGAAGACAATGGACCCAGATTCCCTTTTCCTAATTGGGATTGGAAACAATAGGTGGGAAATAGGAGCCCCTGCTATCATTATCTATTGGCCTTCACTTCTGGGCATTGACTGAGCTTAGGGTGTGTGTGTGTGTGTGTGTGTGTGTGTGTGTGTGTGTGTGTGTGTGCAGAAACAGCAAATTAAAATTCAGCCTTCTTCCATTTTTCTTCCTTGAGTGTTAATCTTGTTATGAAGCTCCAGTGACAGAGATGTAAAATAGGAAGTGGAGGACGGGAGAGTTATAAACACTTGTGAACAGCATTGCTTTCGGAATTACTTAATGAGCAAAGGCCCGAACAGGGCAGACAGTAAGAGGAGAAATGGAAAAGAAACGTTAAAGGGTGAGGGTGGTCAGGAAGAGAACACAGGACTGCAGGTGTGGTGGAGGGAGGGGGATTTGCAGAGCACATAGGAAACGCTTGCTTTCACCTCAACATCATAAACAGCAATTATACCTCAGAAGGAAGAGACATAGACACTTCGCCAAAAGGTGAGTGACATAATTTATCTTCAGTCAAAAAATTAACATCATTGGATTTTTTCTTTTCCCCAGGAACCATCAGCATCAAGTACAATTTTCTGATTTTCTTTTTTTTTTTTTTAATCCCAAATGCTCAGAACTTTGATAGCACTTGAACATTGGAGATCAGTATTTCCAGGGTGGAGCAGCTGCAGAGTTCAGAGTAGGCATGCTCAGAGGAAGAGAGCTGTTAGAGCCACCGCTATAGAACGTCCATTTTCACGTGCTGCTACCCTCTTCGGACGGAGGAATGGCCTCTGCGCAGCCTCACATAGTACACAATTCTCTGCTGTCATGGGATTCGAGTGGGGCAGTTAGTCACCGTCTGAATAAGTTCTGTGATGACGCGCTGGAAATCCCTCCATCTGTACAATTCAAGCCATGTGAGTAGACGGCAGTGGAAGGAAAGGTGGAGGAAAACAGGGCACAGTATTTTATCATAAGTGTAAATCTGAGTCGTCACTGGCGTTCTGTTGACCCAACTGAGTGGACATCTACTCAGAGAGACTGGCTCAGGATGCTTATTCTTCGTCTGGTTTGAGCCATAATCTATGCTGTAAGAATATTTAAAATGCTGTCTTTTACCCATACTAGGTCGGGCACCACAGTGCCCCACCAAGACATCTGTTGGATGTCTTTATCTCAGTCAGCAAAGCCTCTCACCCGCTTTGCTCCATCCCATATCACACTGCTGATGGCTTCTCTCTGAGCCTGGAAGCAATCTCTCTACCCAGCCTGTTCCCAAGGCAGGCTGCCACCATGCCAGACACACACATCCCAACTCCGTGGTGGCCTAGTGTCTCCAGCCGCTACACACTCTCTTGAACTTAATTGGCCAAATGAAAGAACACACAACACAATAACCTCTGATCCAATTGATAAGATATAATTGCCCACCTAGACATACAAAGCCCTGCTCTCATCCATCCCTTAAGAACATTCATAACAACCTGTAAATGTGCAGAGAGGAATCTTAACATCCGCCTCCATGGTCTCTCCGCTGCTTCTCCCCCTTGCTCTAGTCTCTTCCTCTCTCTAAAACTTTTCTCCCGCCCATCCTTCCTTCTCGTCCAATGAAAGGCCTTATTTTATCTTGTACCCGCCTTCCCCTGTATGACATCATCCAACAACAATCTTCTCACCTGATCCCTTCGCTTGACTCTACCTGGTGTCCCTCTCATACTAGGTACCTGGCCCAGCTCCCGGAACACTGGGTGCTCAGTGTATCTCAGTTAAACCACAGATGACTCTAATTCAGTTACTCGCTTCAGAAGTTTCCTTCACCGAAAAGGAAGCAAAATTACATGAAATCTCATTGACTAAAAAGAAAGCAAAATTACACGAAACTGGAACGGTTGGAAAAATAAAGTGGGAGCTGGAGCGATGGCTCAGCATGTAACAGCACTTGTTGCTCTTCAAGAGATCCCAGCTCCAGCTCTCAGCATCTACATGGATGCTCATGGCAGTCTATAACACCAACTCCAGGAGGGTCTGATGCCCTCTTCTGGCCTCTGTGGGCACTGCACTCACATGGTGCATATACACCCATACATTAAAATCTTCATACACACACGTAAAATAAAAACAAACCTTTAGAGAAAAAAATAAAAGTAAAATGTACGAGCTGAAACTCCTCATTCATAAATTCATTCACCCATTCATTCATTCATTTATTCATTCACTCATAAACCAATAAATTTAGGAAACTCCATTCTAGCTGCAGAGAAGTAAAACAGCCGTTAGATTGAGAAAATACGAGTGGCTACTTTGGACAAAAGCCTAGGATGAATGCCAGCAAAGGGACAAGATCCATACAGTAGAAAAATGGGATCATACTGCACTCACTCTTAGCAGAGTTTAATCTTCATTCTGACCAGCAACGCAGTTGAATGTATTGCTATAAGTATCTGCCCAAAATAACAGTAAGAGCACAGGTATCAGCTGGGGTGACAGCAGTTACTGTGTGTGTGTGTGTGTGTGTGTGTGTGTGTGTGTGTGTACAGGTACATGTGTGTATGTGTGTGAATGCATATGGAAGCCAGAGGTCAGCCCTAGGTGCCTTTTGTCTTTCTCAGTTGCTTTCTACCCTACTTTTAAATTTTTGTTTATTATTGTTGTTATTGTTGCTGTTGTTATATTTGTGTGTGTGCGTGTGTGTGTGTGCACACACGTGCACACGTACCTGCCATGTGTGCAAATAAAGCTCAGGGAAGAGCTCTGTGGAATCTGTTTTTTCCTCCACATTTATGTAGATGCTAGAGATAAAACTCATATTACTGGAGTTGTTTAGCAATAGCTTTTACTGCTGACCCATCTTACTGGCTCAATCTGAAACTTACCACCTGCTCCATTGTATCAAGATTTTCTATTAACCTGAGTTCTGGGGAAGACACTTAGGCCTTCATGCTTATACAATAAGCATTCTATGTACCAACCGAGCCATTTCCTCAGGCCCGGAACTAGTATATCTGATGCACGAGTGGCTTTGCTCCACAGTGGCTCTGTGGCTGTCTCATTTTGTCTTGTAGCTCTGTAGTCTTTAACCTTAGGCTTCCAAGCATTTGGCCTGCAGGAAAAGGGGAAGGAGAGCTGTACAGGGCTGATGTTTGTAAGTGGGTTTTACCCACCCAACAATCCATTAACCCGAACTTGGTCGTGTGCCAATTACTGCCCGGGGAAGAAGTCGAGAAAGGTAAAACAGTAGGGGACAGCATGGGGGGTGGTGGTGGGGGTGTCTCCAGGTCTGTCCATGTGAATGGCAGCAAGCAAACTTGTGAGGAGGGCAGTGAGAAGCGCTCTCTCTTCAAGTTCAGAGTTTCAGTCCTTACATGGAGTCAGCTACAAAAACCACAGGATCTACTCTATTTGGCTCAGGGGGAGGCAGAATGTTGGATGTGGGAAGCAAAAGCTAGGGCTGAAGCCCAATCGGTTAATTCGCTAAGGGGAAAGCCTCAGGTGCGCTGCGCTCTCAGATAGCCCCCAGGATGGAAGGCTCATTGTCCTTCTGGGATGCTGAGTTCTTTGCAGAGCCCTCAGAATGGACCTCGTGACCTTCTGAGGTTTCTCACTGCTCTGATCTCTTCCTAATGGATAGTGTTTTCCAAGCTGATGGTGTTTTAAAGATGCAGAATCTGACCAATGATAATACATCTGACCTCTTGAGGGAGAACTTTGTACATCTTACTCTCTTGGCCTCTCTTATTGGCCAATCACATAACTCGACTAGAAGTTGGTTTTAGAGAACCAATTTCACTATTGCCTAATCACAAGGAAAGACTGTAAAGTTTTATGAGAGCTGAAGGGACTGCCTTTTACAGAGGAGAACTTGAATGATATTACAGGGGACATAAAATGGTAAGAAATAGAATTCCACAAGGTGTTTCCCTGGGACGGTCATGCTAGATTACAGTGCTGAGATACGATCTTACTGTTTCTATCTTCCAAGGACATTGATGGAAGAGGGGAGAAGAGAACCAACATCACATGGTCTCTGACAATACAGTGAACAGACTCCTCATATGGAGTTCAGCATAAGACAGAGAAGGAAAGTCTTCTATGTGTCACTTCTTGACCATGTGACCCTAGGCAAATTCACTAATGTTTAGATTTGCCACGTGCAGCATACAGATCATGGCAGTGACCTCTCTGAGAGTCACTGTATAGGTGTAAATAAATAATAAATGGTGAGGGTCAATCTTGGTTGTCGATTTGATTGGTTCCAGGATCAACTGAAAGGGACTGGCATTCCCGAGAGGAATTTCCTCGGTCTGATTATTTGGGGGAAGGCCACCTAAATGGGCAATGTCTTCCTCAGGCAGTCCAGACAAAAGGGAGGTGAGAAAGGAAACTCTGCTTTTAGTGTGCACACCTTCAATCTTGCTGGCAAGTTCATCTAACCTATTCCTGCTGCACTCCTTCACCGATCTTAGAACCTACTTCTTCCAGCGTGAAGACCAGCGACTCTTCGGGAAACCTTCGGGACTCAAGTACCAGATGGAGACTGGTGACATAGTCAGCCTCACATATTGAGAAACTCTCAGACTCTTACTTCTCCAGTATGAGTCGCTATTTTTGGAGCACCTAGACTGTCTGATGTCAGCCAACATAATAAACTCTCTCCCCCCCGCCCCACTATCGAATCCTGCCAAATACACACACCAAACGTGCTCTCTCACATGTGCCTGGCTTACAGCGGAACTGCAGTTCGTGTGATCATTATGGCTCACGATAATTGCTTTTTAAAAGCTTCAGGAAAAAAGTACCATCTCCGTTAGAGGATATTGAAGTTCAAAGACAGTGGAAAACTCATCTCAGGTAATTCAATGCATGGCAGCCGTCACCAAATTCAGAATCTGACTGTCAAGGCTCCGAAGAAGGCTAGCAGGCCTCACTACCATTGCCAGGTAGCATATGGTGTATTGACCAGTCTGCCATAAGCTCTCATCATTTGGGTGCCTGGTTCTGTTTATTGCCTCAGACTCCCCTGGAGGTGAGGGCTGATGATCTGATTTCACAACCAGCATCATCTGTGAGTCTCATACACTGAGCAAGAGGATGACCAAGGTTGGAGTTTGTCCTACCCCACAGTGGGGAGCACACTCCTGAGCCTTATTGCCTCTGTGGACCTATAGCTTCCCTCTTCCTTTTCTCATTTCTCATCCAACTTCTCTGTCTTTCAACCGTTGTGATTTCTGGCACCTTTGTGTCTCTAGAGAAGGTAGGGGTTGACTAAAGCTGGCCAGCAAGAGAAAAAAAAAAGATTATTTCTCCATTCCGAATATAACATGAAGCTACAAGGGACTGAAAGATTTCTCAGTGGTTAAGAACAGAGAACTTTGTGAGTTCAGTCCCCAGCACTCACATCGGGTGGCTTACAACTGCCTATAAAACTCCAGCCCCATGGGAGTCTGATGCCTCTGGCTTCCTAGGGCACTTACACTTACCTGCAAATATGTAGACAAAATTTATTCTTTTTACTTTAAAAAATGAGGATATATTTTATAAATACTGTGATTTGTTATAAAGGAGAACCATGCAATGGAATGAGAACATGTTCCCAATATATTTACCTCGAGAAGGCTTATGTTGTGCTAAACATAAAAGACCCATATATGTCCAGATATAGAATGCCATATCCTATCTTTGGAAGGATGGGCAACATTCTGCTGCAGTGAGGAATAGACCCTCTGGTGGCTAATGTTGATTATCTACTTGATGAGTTCTATAGGAATCACCAAAGAAACAAGAGTCTGGGCACACCTGTGACTCTTCATATTGATTAGGATGGGTAGGAAGACCTGCCTTAACTTCCGGTGGGTGGGACTGTTCCTTGGGGTGTGGTACTGACTAAAAAGGAAAAGGTGAGCTGAGGACTGCTATCCTTCACTTCTCTGACTGTGGTGGACTGTGAGAAGCTG
>NC_141552.1:57362500-57440000 GCF_021556685.1 Rattus norvegicus | reverse complement strand
CACTAGGTATATCTTGGTAAGTCTCGAACATGGCATTTTGGAAATGTTCTCTGTTTCCTGCTCTTCCTTTAACCCAGGTGATTGTGTCCAGCTGAGCTCCCCCTCTCTCCTGATTTCCTCCGCTTCTAATCTCTATATGCCATATGATGTCTGAATGGAAGCAGCCAAGACTCATGATGGCTGCCATTTTGTAGAAATCCAAGTTCCCGGGAGCTGAACGAACTCTTGCTTGACTAGAACTACATTTGGTCAGCAACTACCTTGCTCTCCCTTCTAGAGTTTTGGCTCTGTCTGGGCATGGTTTGCCTTTTAGTTAGATGATGTACAGTTGACCTAGCAGGACCTTCTGTATCAGTGACTTTTCTCATTGCTAGGATTGAATAGCTGAGGAGAGGCTACTTAAAGGAGGAGGGGCTTGGCTTATATTGGCTTGCAGTACATGGAGTAGGAGTGTGGGACAGCTGGTCACACTGTGTCCATGCAGGATGCATAGAGATAAGAGCTGGCTGGTATTAGCCTAATTTCTCCTTTTTAATTCAGTCTGGTACCCAGCCCATGAGATGGCACCAGCCACATTCAGGGTTAATCTCCTACTCTCAGTTAAACATTTCTGGAAACATCCTCCTGGATAAACCTAGATGCGTGCTTCTTTGGTGATTCTAAAGCTAGTCAATTTAGCAATGAAGATTTTCCATCACTCCAGGTATCCCTTGCCTGCTGGACTCTCACTGCAGTCTCTCGGTTTGCATACCCAGAAAATTTACATTGGATGGTGATTATTCTCTCACCTTTCCCCTATTTTTAGAATAGACTCACCTTAGTGCATGTAGCAAGCTCATGCAAGGATCCTGGATGATTCTGCATCATACTGTCAGATTCATCCTGCCCCTCTTCCCAGCCCTGTTAAGCCAGGGAAGGGGGAGTATTTAACAGTTCTTAATATTTCCCACCTTTCCTTAATTTTACATAGGCTGCCAGGTAATACTGCCATAGAACACTTCACATTCCAGTCTCTATTTCCGCTAACTGGAGAATGTCTTGATTCAACCAGTCAGCCTGGTATGTACCCCTTAAAAGTATCATCCCAGTCTAGGTATAACATTTAGGGGTCTCTTTGGTTCCTGGTTAATGTCTGTTCACTAGAATAATCTCTCTCTCTTTCCTCACCCTCTTCCCCTCTCTTCTTGCTCTCCTTCCGTTCTCTTTCTTACATGCACGCGCGCGCGCGCGCGCGCACACACACACACACACACACACACACACACACACACACACACACACACAGACACACACACACACACCCCATTTCAGAACTACTAAGAGCCTTACAATCTTTTACTGTTAGCTAGTTGTTTTTAATATCTTTCCCTTCCACTTCCCCTTATCATAGCTCTAGGGTGAAAGGAAAGATGGATGCCTTAGAATTGCTTATCTAGCCAAGGCATTCTTGAATAAGGAATAAGCTAGATAGGAGTGAGTGATGGATGATTCCTGCCTTCTGAGCAACTTAATTTTAACTACCAACCTAATCTTATCGTGTGTGTGTGTGTGTGTGTGTGTGTGTGTGTGTGTGTGTGAGAGAGAGAGAGAGAGAGAGAGAGAGAGAGAGAGAGAGAGAGAGAGAGCTATTATTCTACTGAACAAACATTAATCAGGAACCTATACACTCTGAGCCCCATGATAAAGGAAGGCTCCTGTATTTGAGGCTAAAATTAAAATAAAAAGGACAATGGATAAATTAACAAAAGATGGATATGACAAGTTGGGAGGATGGATGCATCTCTCTACACTTTTAAACCTTCATTTTCAAGGATGGGGAAGGAGGTCTTGAGAGATAACTGGAAGAGGGTTTTCACCTGTCCTATAAAATACATCAGTCAAACATACAATGGATAGCACTTAGGGTCCCAAGCTGGTTCTGGGACCTGACACTTCAGTGTTAGTCACAGCACGACAAGGATAGCAGAAGTCATAGCAGGGCATAGGAGACATGGAGACTAGCAGTCCATGAAGGAATCTAACAAGAAAGATGGCCAATGAAATTACTCTGGCTTCTGTGGGACAACAAGAGAGGGCTAGCTTTAAGAAACATCCAGAAGGAAGAATGGAGAACACAGGAGTTGGAATGCATGTTGGAGGAGGAGAAAGAAATACCACCCTTGGCTTCCTGCATGGATTTCAATAACATTAGTTTGGGGCATCACGAGAAAAACATTTCTCAGTGAGTGAATCATACTTAGCATATTGGACCCATTATGTTACCTTTGGCCTCTCAGACCACAGAGCAATGAGCTTCCTCAGCCAGATGGCATGAGGTTAGTGAGGAAACCCTGCATGTAGTGGTTTAAATAAGAATGGTTCCATAGACTGATGTATTTGCATACTTGGCCCCAATTGGTGGAACTGTTTGGGAAGGATTAGGAGGTGTGGTCTTGTTGGAGGAGGTGTGTCACTGGGGGCAGGCTTTGAAGTTTCAAAAGCCTCATGTAATTCCCAATTGCTCTTCGCCTTGTGCATGTGAATCAAGATGTGAGCACCCAGCTGTTCATGCAGCCATGCCTTTGCTCAGACATTGTGTATTCTAACTTTCTGAAACCAAAAGTTCAGTTAAACACTTTCTTTTATAAATTGCCTTGGCCACTTATATTTGCAATAGAAAACTAATATTTCATAACCATCTCCTACTTCCAGAGATACTCATTTCAGACAAAATGGCAAGGGGCTTGATGAAACGGTCTTTGGATTATACAGAACAGAAATTTAATCCATCCTCTATAAATCTTCTGTCCCTTGGTCAATAGTCTTATCTATAGCCCTGTAAACTCTGTGTTAAGGGAAGCTGTGGACAAACAAACCCACATTGGCTTAGTTTTTGATTGTGTTGAAAAGTACCTTCATGATTGCAATGATTTGAGGCTCAATAGGGATCTTTGGTACTGAATTAGGTTGAATTTAATTATCTCTGTTAAATTTGCCATGGGACCCAAGTCCCTCTAGTAATTTTTATTTTTCAATATTAAAAATGAGACGATGAAAGACAATACTTCAATAAAAGGTAATATCTTTGAAATTATAAGTCACAGATATACCTTTCCTTATAACAGCTACAGTTCAGGCGTTCAAGAGGGCTAAACACTCCTTTTACTCTTCATTTTTCCTTCCCTCCTGGTATCTCCTCTCTTAGCTAAGAAGATGAGTGTAAGTTTCCTCTAATCTTGTCCCCCTTTCCTCTCTCATCCTTCCGAATTAGTCCTTCATTAAGCAAGTGATGTTTTAATGGGACTTGAGAGACTTAGGTTCTATTTGGAATCTCCATTAGGCCAAGCGGGTAGATTACTCAACAGTATCTCTCATCTAAATCCTTCAAGCTCCGGTGGCTGGCTTATCAACTTTGATTCACTGAAGAATACACAAAGATGATTTCTCTTAAATCAAAGCAGTGCCTGTTATCACTCCTGTGTGGCCCCGCTGTTCTGTAGAAGTGAGCGATGTGGTTTTGAGATCAATCGCCACTAACCAAGAGGGTGCTCTTGGCGCAGGATGGCAGCAACAGTGGGAGGAATGATAAAAGGTTACTTTGAAAACATGACTGAATTGTTTAAATGTAGGCAAAAATCAATGTGGCATAAGAAAGAACCTTTTTGCAGTACATTTACAAAACAGATGTTATCATCTTTGTAGCAGATGCCTTTAAAGCTTTGATATTTCTTGGTCAATGTCAAGACATAAAAGTATAAAAATCCTCAATGATAAAACAGCTTCATTTACATATGAGCTCTGTAGATGAGCACACACATACATATAAAGACATATATGCTTATACCTATATCTAAATCTATATATATTATCTATCTCTCTATAGAGTCACATCTGTCTATATCTATATCATCTATATCTGTTTTGTTTTCTGAGCCAGGGTCTCACTATGATACCAAGGCTGGCCCACAACTGACTGCACCTCAGAACACAGCCATCTGCAGAACCCTCCCTGATGACTCCTCCTAGATTCTTGCGTGGGTCTACTCCTCACCAGACATTTTTGTAATCTTTCCCAACCATATTAAACAGTGTTTTACAAACAGCACTCTATTTTCTCCTCTGTGTCGTTTGCTTCCCCCAAATAGTTTCCAGTTGTCAGGATCATGGTCACAGGTAGTTGATGAGGTAGTGAATGATGAATAACTGACTTTCTGGGAGTGAAATGGTCCTATACATTCATACATACAAACATACACTTACATACATGCATGCATTCAAACATACACATACATGCATGCATACATACATGCATGACACATACATATATACATGCATAAATATATACATACATGCATACATATATGCTTGCATGTATTCAAACATACATGTACATGCATGCATACATAAATACATCCATGCACACATACAATATACATGCATACATACATACACATACATGCATGCATATGTACACACATACACATATATACATATATACATAGTATACAATACAGTCATATAGACATATATACATATATATACATAGTATACAATACAGTCATATAGACATATATACATATATATACATAGTACACAATACAATCTTATATTCATACAGACATACACATACATACATGCATATATACATACACATAGTATACAATATAGTCATATAGACATACATACACATATATACATAGTGTATACATGTACACATATGTACATTATATATATATATGTGTGTTTATGATAAATTTTACTGGCATAGAAAATGTGTGTTTGATAATTTGCCAACACTAATAGAACACACAATACTTCTGTTAAGTCTGCGGGAGTTGACTTGTTCTCAGAGGACAGTTTTGTTGATTTTTGCCTAAGCCTTTGATCTATAGCCAGCCCAGGGGCACTATTCAACCATTCTTAGACAAATTGAGTTGCATCCCAGTCCAATTATTCCTCACACAAGAAACTTGGTGCAGTTCAGGGCATTGCACGTTTGGTATTTGATCTATGGTGAAGCGATTTCTTACTCTTAGACAAGTTCTAGTTAATACTCTAGTCTCTTTCGGCTTCCTCACCAAGCAAGGCAGCTTTTAAAGATTGATTTACGTATTAGCATCTTCTTCATTGGTGTTTCTTTTTTGGCAGTATTAAAGATCGAACCTATGGCCTTACACATGCTGAGCAAACGCTTTACCACTGAGCGATTTCCCCAAACCTTCATTACTTTCCAAAGCCTATTAAACTATTAATACTACGTCAAGCTCTGGTTGGACATTTGCCATTTTCTGTGGGTTAAAATTGTCATCAATGTGTAGGTGTTTAATTACACTTCCACCACACAGACAAGGTAAAAGCAAATAAAAGTAAGAGCATATATAATCAAGTAAAGGAAATGATTAAGAGCTAATAGGTTTTTAAATAGTAAGTACCTTTGGTTTCAGTAACTATTTTAAATGATAACTTTATATAATATAGCATTTAATACAGTAGCTCTGTTGGATGACTGGCTTACCAAAGTCTCCTGCCTATTTAGCAATCCACACTTGAGAGCTGGTAGGAGTCAGTTCTAGTACAGTTCTGTGCCTTTGTTTTATAATCCAATGTCTTCTATGGCTCTGGGCTGCATGCAGTAAGAACACTCAGAATATTCAGAGTACAGCATGAGGACCTTTGCGTCGGATGGCTAAAGAGCTTAAAAAAGAAGGCATCCCTCTGACATCTTCTTAGCAAATGTTGTTGATGAAAAAGGAGTCTCAGGGTAGAGGGAACCCTGGTGTCCTCATGAGGCCCACGGGCTGGTTCTTGGGGATTTCATCTCATTTACCTTCATCTCCTTCCACTGTTTCCGAATCTGACTAGGAGCCCAACCTTTGTCCTAGAGGTAATGGGTAAATAGTGTCTTGACCAAATCTTGCTTATTTCTATGGGTACCGTATACACTGACTCGGTGGCTCTGTCTTCTTCTAGTAGAAACTAGAATATCCCAAGATGGCTTGTGATGTTTGTATCAGAACTACTCTAAGGATCACTGAAGGATACAGGGCGGAGACAAAGGCAAGCATGGGGATGTGCACATTTCCAGTGATGTGTGTGCAAGACCAGCTCTTCCACTGAGCCAGGTATGTGATCTTAGAGAAGCTGCTGGGCTGGAGAGATGGCTCAGCCGTTAAAGGCTAGGCTCACAACCAAAAATATAAGAGAAGCTGCTGAACCTCCTTGAATTAGTTATTTTTCCCGTTGCTATCACAGATTACCTGACAAAAGCAACTTAAGAAAAAAAGGTCTCTTTTAGCTGACTGTTTAAAGGTACAGTCCATTATTACACATAAACCACAGAGGTGAGAGCGAGGCATCTACTGAATTTACATACTGCATTTATAGTCAGTACACAGAGAGCAATGACTGCTCAGGCTAGGAACTCAGTCTACATTCCGTCTAGGAGCTCAATGCATTGAGGTAGTTCTTCCCCTATGCCAGACAAGTCTTCCCTCTTTAGTTAAACCTATCTGGAAACACTTTCATGGGCACACCTAGAGGTGGGTCTCCTAGGTGATCTCAAATTGCTAGAACCAGACTCTAAGACAAGATTTAAATATTTATGGCTTCACCATGCATACCTTACCTCATGGCTTTAGCCAAGGTTTTACTACTCCGTGTCTGAAATAAGAATAATGTTGTCTACTTCTAATGGGGGCTGTGAGGATTAAATGAAATATGGTCTGTATAGGGTTCTTACAACAGGCGTAAGTTTATGGTTAGAGTCCAGTGTGCATTGATTTCTATGCCTGTTATGTTGCGATTATCATTAGACTCTTGCCTACATAATCCAGTGTACTCTCAATGCCATAGAAGCATTAGAGCATCAGTTGACCCACCTACTACGCCTTTGCAGGTTCAGTCGGTTTTGGCAGGAATGAGTGTGGTTACTTGTCTGTGGGGTGGCTGTGTACATGGGGTCAGTGTTGAGTATCTTTCTCAGCTGCTCTGCAACTTATTTTTTGACCTGGGGCCTTTCACTGAACTTGAAGCTCAACATTTGTGTAAACTTTGTGGCCAGCAAACCCCAGGTATCATCCTGTCTTCCTCCTCAGCACTGGGGATTATGAGCATACAATACCATGCTTAGCTTTTTATCTGAGTTCTGGGGGAAAGAGCTCAGGTCCTAAAGTACTTTAGGCAAGTACTTTACCAACTATGCCATGTCCCCAACTGGGTTCTTGGCTTTTTTCGGAAAGTCCAGGAGCTCCTGTGACCTTGGCTATTCACTTGAAGATAACCATCGAATGCCTTGTCCTGGCTTTTGACTGCTGTCTAAAGCTATTATAGGAGAATCACTCATTGCTATTCTTGCTTTTCCTTCTCCCTAAGGAGACATTAAAATCATCGATGGTGAAAAACATAGCCAGGAGCTTTCACTTTTGCTGGACCTTAACTACCTGGCTTGAAGGTAGGGTTATACTTGGCATCACTCAGCAAAACTGGGTGAGAAGGGAAGAGTTTCATGTATCAAACTAGCAAATTAGTGTGATGGTGTGAAATGAAGCACCATGCCTGGCCCCACCTTTGGGAAACTTAGAGCTGGGTGAGAAATCAGGAAAATAAATATTCAATTATGCCTCTTTGTTACAAAGATATCATGCTGAGAATTCAAAGCAGGGGCTAGAGATGCAGGGATGTTTTCCAAGATACAAGTGCTAAAGCAAGCCCTAAAGAACTGAACAGAAGCTTACTGTGGGGAAGCCTGAAGTCTGGTACCGTGGAGAGAGGGTCTACCTTGATATTCATTTTTAAGATACAGTTGTTCCTCTAGTCATATTGTGCAAATAAATAACTAGAGTTTCTGCAGACAAGACTAGTGAAAGTGAGCTGTATGCTGGTCCAATCCACCACTCAAGGGATCAAATTGTCAGCCAATCCTAGGGACTATGCATCATAGTGCAAGTGCCTGAGCGTGAAGGTTTGCATGTTTCCCCAGACCCGTGTTTTCAACAACATAGTGGTGAGTGTATTTACGCCATCAAAATTGGCAAATTTGACTTTTTCCTAAGGCGCATGTCTGTATTGCGTTCTGCTAAATAAAATTCAACCTCAACCCATTATATTGAAATCTTTGTGCAACTGCTGCTGTTGGGACCTGTTCTGCATAGAATTTGGCCAGAAAGACTGAGAATTCCTGCCTGTGAGGTCACCTTTGACTCAGGGGGAGTGACATTTAATGACAACTGTTCCTTGCTCTGGTTTCCCAAGAAGGCTGTGCTGAGATGCAGTCCTAAGTCTCCCCAGGGACTGGAGTCAAACACCTGGGAGGTGACATTTAATGATAAATACTCGGGCTCTGGCTTTCCAGGAAGACAGTTCTGAGATACATTTCTAAGTCTCCCCAGGGACTGGAGTCAAGCACTCGTCACTCACATCAGGAGCTACCTTTGAAAACAATCTTTTCTTTTCTGAATATTCTCTTTCCCTTTCCCTCATTTGCTCTGGGATCATTGCCCGGATGAATTTCTGCGTGCTGTCGGCATCCCAGGAAGAACACACCCTTCAGCTAAGTCTGTTAACATTTGTATGTCAATCTCGGAACTGTCCTGCTGTATTAATAGGTGATAATGAGGAAATGACCTATGGTGAACAATTAGTCCACTGTGATGTGTTAGAAGCCTTGCCTGGTCCCCCAGGGACCAATCATGCCTTGCTCCCGTGAGAAATCTTTGGGAGCACTCACCATATTGTAAGGTAATTAACTGATGGATTAACACATCACATTTCCCTTCCTCTATGTGTTTGACACGAGGACAGTGGGGCCTTGACTCCTTCACCTTATAGCATCCCCTTAGCTCAGACTAGGTACTTGTAAAATGTGAGTGAGCTAATGAAGTAAGCCCTTTAAAGACATCTTTAGCATATCTTAGTAGAGTCATTAAATACTAACTATGGGTGGATGGTGGAGAAATGAATTACAGGTATGACTCCATCCAACATGCAAAGAGTGATACACGGGGGACATTTTAATGATACAGGCTAAGGAAATAAAATAAGTAAGGCTTTAGCCTGTTGTCACTGCGAAATGTCCCCCATGGGCTCAGGTGTTTGGGCATTTGGGTCCTAGCTGGTGCTGCTGTTTTGGGAGGTTGTGGAACTTCTGGGATTGTGGTCTAGCAGAAATGAATGACTGTGGGGGCGGACCTTCAGTGATATCTGCTTCTGATTCCAGCCCAAGCTCTCTGCTCCCTGGCTAGCCTTTCTGTGAGCAGTACTGCTGCGAGCTCCAGCCATCTTGAACCAAGTTGCTGTACTATGTATGCCTTCCTCACTGTGACGGATTGAGTTCCCTGAACCCACGACCTAAATCACACCCTTCCCCCTAGTCAGGTATTCTTATCCCAGAGAAGAGAAGATGAGAAAAGTAGATAATACAAAGTCCGCATTTCCTAAGTCGTGTGTGTGTGTGTATACACATATGTATATATATATATATATATATATATATATATATATATATATATATATATATATATATGTGTGTGTGTGTGTGTGTGTGTATGTATATATGTATATGTGTATATGTATATATATGTATATATGATAGATATATAACAGATAAACTAAAGCGACTGCCAGCTAGAGAAGCAGAAGCCACCACTACTGACAATTTTTAATGTCGATCTTCAAAAATGCATCCTTTATCACCAGAAGCCTGTGATACATTTATAACAACAGTGAGGGAAGCAAAGACACGGTGAGCCACAGTTGCAAACCACTGAGGATGAGCACAGGTACAGTAAACCTAAACAACACATAATGCTACAAGCACGGAATAATGATGTGTAGAAAACTGGAAACCCAGCCAGAGAATGTCCACTGGTGTACAGAATGGCAGTGAGCACTGGAAAATGGCTGCCACACAGAAACCAGAAGCAAGGGGGCAAAAAGCAACATAGAGCTTGAAGTGAAAAATGATCTTGGGGGGGGGCAGGTGGTCCCAGAATCTGCTCCTCAAGGTTTCTGCAGGAATTCTCTATGAAGTCCTCTGTCTCAAATTTTCAAGTGCAAAAGCCTCTAAGGAGAGAATCTTGGCAGAAAAAGTAACATCAGGTGTCTCCCCTTAGCTGCTTCCTTTCTTTTGTGCTTTTGCCTTAAACTCCTTCCTTTAAGATTATAAGCACACTAACTAGCCAACTAGTTTCACAGTGCCTTCCATTCCATCCCCCCCCCTTTCTTAAGCCATGGGGAACTTATTTCTAGATTTAGAGCATATCAAACTTTTCAAGTGTCTTTACGAATTGTCACCAATAGTCATATAAACAGAGCCTCACAATTTGACACTAGAGGGCAGCTTTGGAGGGTCAATCTTACCACACAGGGCAGTGGGGAACCCCCTTCTTCAGCATCAGTCATTCTGAAGAACCCCTGTCCTTGTTGGACTCACAGCTCTATTTATTCCTCACTTTATTTTGCAGTCCCTCTCTTTGACTCTGTCTCCCCCTGACCTCAGCCTTAGGAGACAATAGATGCTCAGTAAAGGGCAGGAGTTTTATAATCAATGACAAAATAATTACAGGCAATGATAGGTAAACAGAGAAAATATCTTTTGAAAATTGAGGGGGTTGGGGATTTAGCTCAGTGGTAGAGTGCTTGCCTAGGAAGTGCAAGGCCCTGGGTTCGGTCCCCAGCTCCGAAAAAAAGAACCAAAAAAAAAAAAAAAAAAAAAAAAAAAAAGAAAATTGAGTGAACGGTAGACTGTTTATGCCACTTAAATAATATTTCAATTACATCTGTTTATCTCCAGTCCTTATATTAATTAGCAAAGGAAGATTTATCTAAGTCCTTATACTCATTAGGAAAAAAAGTTGATCTAAGTCTTTCTTTAGGGAATGAGAAGTAGTAATAGATTGAATGACAGTGTCTTCTAAATTCATATGTTAAAGCCAAAACTCCATCAAAGAACAATGCTATTTAAAGATGGACTCTTCGGGAGAGGTATGTAAGGTTGGATACGACTATGGAGGAAGAAGGCGTCTAAGGATGGGGTTAGTGTCCTTTACCATGAGGCTCCACAGAGCTTTATCTCTCTCTCTCCCCTCAGTGTGAAGACACAAGGTGAAAGAACTCATTTTAGAAGCCAGAAAGAGCACCCTCATTAGGTCCCAATTAACACCCTGATCCTGAAACTGTCAACGTGAAGAAAAGAGCTGTGGGAAGTAAATTGCTGATCATTAAGGCTATCCAGCCAATAGTATTTCGTTCTGATAGCCCAAGAAGTCAGAAAATAAGGGGAGAAGCCAGGAATACTGTTAAAAGTGAAAGCTATTAAGGATAATGTGAAGCCCAGAATTCAAGAGGTTGGAGGCAGGGGAGTTTCAGGTTTGCCGGGTCTACAGAGTGAGTTACAGGACAGCCAGAGCTATACAGCGAGACCTTTTCCACAGAAATAAGTAAATAAAGAAATAAACACAGGAAAGAAGAGAAGAAAGGAAACGATAAAGTAGAATCTAAGTGAATTAAACCTAAGAATAGATAGGTAAACCGCACTGTGAACCATTCCTGTCCTTCATGATAAAAGAACAAATTAATAATACTAGGAACAGAAAGAGTACTGTGAGGGAACACATACAGAGGTGGAGTTTCAAAAATTTGTATTTTTGTACACGTATGAGTGTTTTTCTACATGTATGTATGTATGTATGTATGTATGTATGTGTATCACATGTAGGCAGTGACCACGGAGACCAGAAGAGGGTGTTAGAGTCATGAGTGAGCCTCGTGGTTGGGGGCATCATGTGGGCTCTGGGAACTGAAATCAGGGCCTCTGCTCTAACTCTGGAGCCATTTCTGCAGCCCCAGAAGTGGGGTTTTAATGGTAACACCGCAACCCTGTTATGCACCAAGAGTCTTTTTGAGAATGACATTGATTGCTCCTAAAAGTAGCCACACCAATGTCTCACGAGCCAGAACATCAAAGACTCGTTAGTGTGTGGGCTGTCACCACTTCTGTGTGAGACACTGGGACCTTTGCTTATTTTCTCCCAATTTGTCTTTACCTTGGGTCAGTCTGGGGCTCAGCTTACAAGTCTTCAGAAGGGTAATAAAGCTACCTTTTTTTAGTAGCTACTAAAAGTGTGGACAGATTAATTCTCACTCTCACAGAACACCAAGCTCAGAGACACAGAATTATACATGCTAACTCCTCCCCGCAAAGCCTATTTCTAAAATCAATTTACATAGCGCATGCATCTTTAAGCCTTAGACTTTGCAGAAAAAGATCAGGATAGATTGAAGGTAAGGCTTAGATTTCACAGGAGAGAGCAGATGATGTCTTCTGTGTCCTTGGTCTGTGATATATCAGGTGGTATTGCATCCAAAACTTACAAGTGAGGAGCCTCTGGTTTAATGTTTCTTGCCACAACTTTATTTACTAGTAGGCAGGTGTGCAATTAAACGGAGGCCGTATCTACCCAGAACAGAGATGCCCCCTTCCTAAACAGGCCTCTAGGAGTAGCATCATGTTGCCAGGACACAGTCTCTTCATCCTCTCAAGACCTTATTTGCCTATTAGCACTTCCTCTTCTGAGGACCGTCCCAGTGGTCCGCAGCTTTTCCAGGGTCTCACGCCTTTACCCAGAATACAGGGCTGTTGAGCATTTTGGTTTTCATCTCTATTTTAGAAAGATGTATCAAGTTCATTATATGAATAAAAGAAACCCCTAGTAATTAAATCAGAAATAGTCATTGAGTTTCATCAAGTGCTGTGGCATCTACTGAGATAATTACACAATGTTGTTATGGAAATGGGAGGGATTATATAAATAATTCAGATTGCTGTTGTCCTCTGACGTGCACAGGTGAGGTTAATTGCGAGAAGGAATGTCAGCATGCGTTTCTAACTCTGCCCATGGGCTTTGCCCTTATTAGATGAATGGCGCACAGAGGAAAAGAGGAATACGATGAGCCCATCAGCTAGGACCAGAGATGGCTGTGTATGCTTTTTGATTTACAGTAGAGGACAGTTTTGCTTCTATTGCCAGCCCTTTGCATCCTGGATCTATATCTGCAGACGGAAGCAACCATGGCCTGAACGTCATTTGAAGCACGGTTGCATTGGGACAGACCATATAGAGGCTTTTTCCTTGTAGGGTGATAGGTGGTGACGGCCAATGTGGCTCATTGAACATAGTCTTTCCAGGTAGAAGCAGAGCTCCCTGGGATGTGGAGCTGGGAGTCATTATCAGGGAGATATGAACCAAGTGGAAAAGACAGATTGATTGGTGGAGGATGGCGGGGGCTGGGGAGGGAGCTCAGACAGATTGCGCGTCATAGAGTTCGCTCTGTCCCGTCTAAAGGGAGTACAGCCACTTACTCTGTTCAGGGAGTGATCAGAGCACAGGCATTTGATAGAATTTTGGTGTCATAGAGTTCGCTCTGTCCCGTCTAAAGGGAGTACAGCCACTTACTCTGTTCAGGGAGTGATCAGAGCACAGGCATTTGATAGAATTTTGGCGACAATTATCCTAAGTGATTCCGTGACTATAAAGGCATACAAAAGACAATGCCCCATGGCTTATGAATCATATAAATCACACATATGCTATGCACATAGGTACCAGCTTGTTCCCAAATGTCAATGTCACTACTCCAGCCCCACCTCTGACCCCTCTGGCTCTGATCTTGCTGTATGCTCTTCAACCCAAGTCCTTATATCACTCTAAGTATCCCACAACTATAACCTTAGAGATAAATCTCGGTCCTCCCCTTGCTCTGTTGATAATGTGAGTCCAAAGCAAACACATCCTCACCGAGTTGTGACCTTATGTCCTTTCCCTGGCATCACACATACTCTTGAATTGCTTATACAGACTCAGCAGAAGACACTGGGCACCCACAGTTAAGGCTGTGGGCAGCAGGAGAGTCATAAAAGAGATGTGCTGTAATAAAGGCTGAAATGGGCGCCATTAAAACAAGAGCTCGTTTTCTTTAGAATAGCACAATTCTGAATGATCTCTGTGGCCCTTTAAAACCATTGGCTAAATGGTGGACATTGTGGTCTTGTGGTATTTATACACTTTAATATTCTAACTGCAAAAAAAGGAAGTAAGGGAAAAAGGCAAACATGCACGAAAGCATAGCACACTCAAACATATGGACACATGCGCACACAGACACACACACAGACACACACACAGACACACAAACACACAGACACACACACAGACACACACACAGACACACAAACACACAGACACATATACATGCATACATACAACCACACACACAGCCACACACAGAAGCACACATGGACACAAACACACCAATACATACGCAGACACAGACACACACAGACATGCACAGATACAAACACAGACAAACACACAGACACACAAACATACAGACACACAAACATACATGCATACAACTACACACACACAGACACACATAGACACAAACACACATAGACACAAACACACCAAATATACACACAGACAAACAAATACAGACACACACAGATGCAGACACATACACAAATACACAGACACAAAAACACACAGACACATGCACAGCCACACACAGAAGCACACATAGACACAAATACACCAATATACACACAAACAGACATACATGCACAGACACACACAAAGACAAACACACAGACACACAGACTCCTGTACATACAACCAGACACACAGAAACACACATAGACACAAACACACATACAAGCACACCAAATACACACAGACACACAAACATACAGACACACACAGATGCACAGACACATACACAAACACACAAACATATAGCCACATACAGAAACACACACACAGATACAAACATACACACACACAGAGACATACACACAGAGAGACACAGACACATATACACACATGCACACACACAGACATAAGTACAGACACAGAGAAACACACACAGAGACACATGCACACAGATATACACACAGATACAAACATAGATATACATAGAGAGACACACACATATAGACAGACATACACATATACACTTATAATATCTAGAATAAGATGACTTTAAATCCTACTCCTTTATAAATCATCTCTGTTTGTTTTTATGAAATCTAATGAGTCTGGTGGTGGGTGGTGGTATACCCCTTTAACCCCACCACTCAGGAGACCGAGGCAACTGGATCTCTGAGTTCAAGGTCAGCCTGGTCTACAGATCAAATTCCGGGACAGAAAGGACTATATACTGAGACCCTGTCTTGAAAGAAGAAGCAAAACATAATCAAACCAACCAAGGGAACTGTGGCCTCACTGTGCACATGTCCTCCACATAGGGCAGATTATAGTCTACGGACAGGGCGTGCCTTGCTTTCTTTTCCTCTTGTCACCTCTGCACTTTCCAGCGGAGCCCTGCATACCATAGCTTAGAAGATAAAGTGCTCATTTGGAAGATGTCCAACTGGTGAGCAAAGAAACGCAGCGAGACTAAAACAAGTAGCTGACGATTTGCAGGAACTGGGGGTGAGGCCAAGTGGGTGGTAGTGATGGGGTTCGGGCCCTGGCTTTGGACTGAATTAAATCTGTGCTAGCAACAAGAGTTGCCTGTCTTGGCAGAGCACCAACTTTTATTTTCATCATGTCTGTCTCGTGAGAAATGCGGGTTTAGATCCCTTAGCATGGGGGGCAACGTGAGTGACTCCTGCTGTCCCTTCTAGTCATGGCACTAAGGTCTCACCTCCTGGTTCCTGTCCTTGGCCAGTTCTCTCAGTTCTCTGTCAGGTAAACTCATATGTATGTGAAGTTGCTAGGGAAACTATCAAAATGAGGCAGTTAAAAGAGACATGGAAAAACACCCACTCTGGCTTTTAATCTTTTTTTTTTTTTAACACTTTGTTTTGTGTGCCTGTGCATGTGTGTGTACGTATGCATGTGCGTGCTCATGGCCAATGCACATGGAAGCCAGAGACGTCCAGTGGGAGTGAACTCTCTCCTTCCTAGGGATTGAACTGGAGTCATCAGGTTTGGCAACCAGCTGGTGCCTTTTCTAGCTAGGTCTCTGGCTTTTATCCCCCAGCACCCAGTTACCAATTTGTATATTGATATGCAATGGCTTTAGAACAAGCAGGGCTTCATTGATGCAGAAGCAAGGTTTAGGATATAAAATCCTCAGTAATTAGAGAAGCTAGGGATTGATGAACCAGGGTATTGAAAGTCGTCCTCTCTCCCCTCCAAAAAGCCCTGAGCCAGGATGTTTCAATAACAGAAGCTTTTGGGGGAACCAGAGAGACGGGCTCAGGGCAAAGGCATCCTTACTCTTAGAGGGAATCCAGGTTCCTGTTAGGAGCACAGCCTCAGAAGACTGTGAATCTGAGAGCCAAGTTTGGCTTCTCTACTTTGCCGTGTGACCACAACTAGGTCATATAACCCCTTCTCCGAAACTCAACTTTTGCCTGTAAAATGGGATAAAGAATTGTTCTTCCTTATGGGACCACCACGCATCAGCCATATTGATGTATTCTAAGGTCTGGACGCCATGCTGGCTCAGGGCCAGCATCGTATTTCAGCCATTCCTGTTACTCTGTCATCCATCCAGGACTTGGTAGGCAGCTGCTCACTTACAGCTCATTGAATGACTAACGGGCACACGGCACATTCCTGGCAGAGCCTCCCAGATAAGCTAACAGCTTAGCAACCAGAGAGGAGTTGGTTGAGGGAGGAGAAAGGCGAACAGTAGCACGTGCTTATCATGTGCGCTGCTAGGAGCTGCTGCACCCCAAAAGCAGATCTGCAGATGCCTTTGGCAAGGACCAAACAACAGAAGGCAGGGGTGCTAATGAGCCTCTGGTCCCTGTGGTGGCACCTTGGAGGAAGCTGCCCCAGGAGGGCCAACTGCAGGATCAGAGAAAGATGTGTTCCCATTCCTCCCTTCTGAAGAGCAGAGGCCCCAGGGACTTTATACAAATCACTTCTGGATACTACTACAGCATCTCCATCAAGTATTTTCTTTCATTTTTATTGGAGGGCAGAACAAAGCCTGGGTAAGAAGAAGTAAGGTGATTTCCTAACAAACAAGAGGCTGAACCTGAGAGGAGGAGGATGGAAACCTCTTCTAGAATCTTCCCTTTGAATTCAGACACCCAACTCTGTCTCTTCAGATCTTTATGAGCCACAGTGCAATTGTGCTTTCCCACCAGTTTGGATTAAAAAATTATCTGTTGATTTATGTCCTTCCCCCCTTGCCTGATAGGTTTTCAGCTACAGGCTAAACAGGTCCATGAAACTTCTTTCTTACAGCCGCATTTGATATGAGAAAGTGAACAAGCTCCCTACTAAGATCCCATTTGCAAATCTCTAACCCCTCAACAGACTCCCCTGGTGGCTGGATTCCAAGACACAAGCAGGTGGGATTTTCACTTCCCCAAGGAAGTTTACAGACCTCAGGTTGTCAGAACCTGGGATGACAGAGGGCTATCTGCTTGATTGAGTACACCTCAGGGAGGTCCTCTCCCTGAGGCTCAGTAATCAGAGGCAGCCTGGCTGCAGGCCAGTGCTGGGTACCAGTCAACCTAGCTAGGTGACACGGAACCTACACCCTCCCTCTGAGACCTAAGAAGGAACCCTCACTCTGTCTTGTGGGTTTGAACTCTCCTCAGAGTCCCACTAAATATTCTGTCTGTCTCTCTGTCTGTGGCATTAATACGTTTCTTATTCAAAGGGGCAACGTTAGGGTCCCCCATGAACTGCTAATTCTGAAGCCTTTTTATTCCTTATGTCTGTATGCTGACACCCCAAAGCTTAAGACCTTATGCTGTGACCTTTTCAGATGCAGTTTGTTAGATGGACAGACAAGGAGGGCAGAAGCTGGTAGGTTCTGTCTTTATAAATTGGGGAACTTGGGAGGTGGATGCTTACAGGGCCACCATCTTGTGACATGAACACAGAGACAATGGTGATAGGTCTACAAGCTGAGGCACATTGAGGACTGTTAGCAACAGCAAGACACTTCAACCAGCACAGACAGATCCTTGTTCACAGTATCTCCTCAGAAGGCGTTAGCCCTGCTGACATCCTGGTCTTCCCCTTTCTGTTTGCCATATTGAGAGGCCAAAAGTTTAGATTGTTTAAACCATTCCAACTATAGTACTTTGTTATGGGACCATGAATGAGTGGCCATTCAGTTCCTCTGGAAAACAGGAACTATAAATTCCCCAGTTTTCAGGAAGATTAGGACTGAGGAAATGAGGTGTTAGTGGGACAATAGCTAGACAGTGGGAGGGTCGAATACAGCTATCTGTTGATTCAATAGCTCATTCTGTTTATTTCAAGGTTTGATCACAGTTGAGAACAATTCTCATGCTAATCGAGTGCTTTGCAATTAATAGTTCAGTATGTTGTGAACTTCTGGGAGTACACAATAATAAAAACTCTATCATAATTACAGGAATGTGGCAGTATCTCTCTCCCTTTTCTTTTGATTATGCATGGAAATACTTGTCCACACACATGCACATGGAAATCAGAGGCCATTGACAGATGTCTTCTCCAGTCACTCTGTACCTTAATTTTTAGCATAGGGTCACTCACTGAACTTGCAGAGTGCTGATCCAGACAGCTAGGCTGGCTAAGAAGACACAGGGACCCTCCTGGCTCTGTCTTTCCCAACACTGGGAATATAAATTCGTCATTGCACGCAGGTTTTGAGAAATGGGGATTATTAAACTTCATGCTTATGCTTCAGAGCAAGCTCTTTCCTAACTGATCCATCTCCCTAGCCCCAAGCATCTCCATCTATAATGGAGGAAGCAGAGAGAGGGTCAGAGAACTATTGATAGGTTCCTGAGGATGGAGGGTGTCCACAGGCCGGGCTGTGGCCTTTACCTTGGAATGATCTGATGTAAATGTCCGTGCTAAGGTACAAATGACTCCTTATCTGCTGTATAGCAAGCCCTCCCATCTAGTCTAGAGAATAAATCAACCTCTGCAGACAACTTTCCTCTGTAGACACCTTGGAAAATACTTAAAATGATTTCCATTGCTCTCTTGCCAGTAAGTTGTGTAAAAATAATTTCTCTATCGGCTCCAAAGGTGAAGAGAACATTTCTAACAATTGGCATCAGCAGAATATAGTCCCAAATCTTTAAACACCACACCCAGGAGCTGCCTACATCAATGGTTCTTGGATGGCAAAGAGGACAAGCTTCTTGATATATTTTCCACCAAGTGACAGGGGCAAAGGCAAAGGGTAATTATTTTCATCATAGCAGGAATATAGCCAAGCTGAGCACATGGACTTCAAACAGGAGCACTGAGCTGTGCATAAAATCCTGAGGTCTGTGGTGTAGATAGAGTTGTTTGGAAGAGGTCTGAATAGAAGATGCTACAGTGGCCATTAGAAACACATGCTCTGAGACCCTGGAAGTCTCTTGAGTTCTCTTTGCCAGCACCTTGACACTGTAACTCTTGTTGTAGAGGAGCAATGCACTTAAATGGCATCTAGGGCTTGGGACAACAATGGGCTAAGCACTCTTTGTCTACTGGGTCATTTAGTTTTTCTGATTAGAAGCGACCATTGCTCTCCCCACTTTTCACAGGTTGTGGGTCATGAATGTGTCAGTGAAGGAGGTGAGCCTCTGGGCTCTGAAAGCAGAAACTCCTAACTCAAGGGTTGGGGTATTGACAAGAGGAGGGAAGTGTAGTTTTAGAGTAGCTGATATCATCTTTCCTGAGTCTTGAAAATGGCCAGCAATTCTTTAGGCAGGCGAGGAGGAGGGAAGGACAGGCACCGTAAGCACAAAGGACACAGAGGACATAGTGAGAGGCATCCACTGAGGCTGGAAAAATGAGGCACTTGGGTATCTGACGGAAGGGCACACTCCTACCATCTCACCTGATCTCCCTTCTCTCAAGGTCAGCTTCCCCATCCTCCCCTTCATTCTGTGTTTAGCCTGACAAAATTCTCTGCTATACATGGACGTGTCTGCCCCCTCTGTCTCTTTCTCCAGCTCCTTAGCCTCTGCTGGGCTGTAATACAGACTCAGGTCTCACTCCTGATCAACTCTCTCTTCCCATCATTTTATTTCTTCCTTATAGAATTATACATTGTCTTCTGCCATCCTGCCTATGCCTTATGTGTAGGCCCAGGCCTCCGAAACAATGGTTTCCAAAGCTTAGAGACTGGTGTGGAACAGGCAGCTACTCTGGATATATTTGGGCTTTCAGCTTTACTTGGATGAGTGAACCGAGTTAGGGCTAGGAGATTTATTTGCTCTGATGGACAACGAGGAGCAGGGAACAGGCAAATGATGAATTGAGAACCACAACTCACAGGTATGTTTGGGTAGCAGAAAACACGTGCTGGAGAGAGGCGTGTGTATGGCATAGGGGGTGTTTATAGGGTCTGTTCAAGGGGATACGGTCCATCATATTACAGACAGCATGGTGGTAGGTACGTGAAGTGGCTGGTCACACTGCATCTATAGTTAGGAAGCAGCAAACCATAAATGTGGGTGCTCAGTTCATTTTCTCCTTGTTATTCAGTCTGGAAACCCAGGGCAATGGTGCCACCCACAGTTAAAGGTAGGTCTTCCAACCTGATCCAGACACCCCATCACACATAACTCCAGAGATATCTTCTAGGTGATTCTAGATCCTTTTAAGTTGACAATGACAATCCACATTAACCAACCCCCCTCTCTCCATCCATCCATCTGATATCTGTATCATGGATTTCAATATAATTCAAGTTAAATTTTAGAGTTCATCCATTCAAGGTATACAACTCCATGATTTCCAGAATAATCACAGAGTTGTGCAATGACCACTGACCACTACCACTTACTGTAGAACACTTTTATCCCTCTAATAAGTCCTGTGCCTGTGAACAGCCCCACTCCATTTCTCATAATCCTTCACTCCAGGGGATCCCTAATCCAGTTTCTAAGCAGCCCTCCTCCAGCCTTGGCTCCTGCTGGATGTCTTCCAGGCCCTAACTGTCCAATGCAAAACAGCAGGCTTATGCTGGCTGTCAGTCTGCCTTACCCACTCATCCTCCTGGCCCTGGCCTGTTGGACTTTTACTCTTACCACACCCCTGAAATGGATTTCTGAAAAAAAGACAATGAGCTCTGGGTCTAACTCAATGCCATGTCCTGTATGCACACTTGATAGTGAGTAGCGGCCAGTGGTGATGTCCTATCATAACTAGCTGCATAACCCGTGACACTACCTAAGCATACCTCATTGGAGTGTGACTGCCAAGTGAAGGTGGAGGGGCATGTTAGCTTTTCCAGGCCCAGTGGAGAAGTTAATGATCCTGCCTTTCAGAGTCGGAGTTCTCTATGTCAAAGTTCAGAGTCAGGCTCTCTGTGTCTCAAGGTCAGCTGAGATAAATACAAGCTCTGTGATCTCCAGAAATTATCCTTGTATGCCTCCATTTCTTACCTGTGTCACAGCTGTTGTCATGGTAACCACCACTCAGGGACCTCATGAAGATTAAATGGATGTTAAGGCCTCCACAAGTATGTGGTACAAAGACGCCTTCTGTGCTGATTCCTAATATAATTATTTAGCTCATTCTTTTGTTCAATGAATTTGCTCATTGCCATTTTTTCTAACAGTGTCTATGCTCCGAGGTTCAAATGTCCCACAAATTCAATTAAAGGCGGGGACTTCAGGCGGTGAAAATTCTCCAGTAGCTCATTTTTGTGATCTTACAGAAAAGTGTAATAGCTCTCTGGGTCTTTGGGTTACTGGAGAGTTTAACCAAGTTAATTCATGAAGCACATTGAATGATACCTGGCACATCTAGAATCTTCCAGAGACACTAATGGGAATTGCTGCCCAGTGTTGTCCCTCGCCTCCACACGGCTGTGTGAAGTGGAAACTTCTGGTTTATTGGAAAGTCAGTTATGTCAAATGATGCTTTGGTGGGGGCACACAGGTGAAAGGATGTTTTGCTGGAGCAAAGATGGGAAAGAGGTTTTCCAGAAGCAGGCACAGGTACAAAGGATGTTTTGATCTAGCAAACATGTGAAAGGACCCATGATGAAGGAATATAAATATGACCCCACAGACAGTGGGAGAGGATCATTGAGCATTGGTTTGGTTTGCTCTGCCTCGCTCTTCTTCGCTAAGGATACACATGTATTGGTTCGCCTCACATAGCATTGTTGAGCTCAGTTTGTGATAAGGTCACTCTCGAGAGAAACTTGCCCAAGAGCTGCTAGTGAGGTTCCTGTGGCAGCTTGCTGCTTCCACAGCCTCTGGCTGTTTGGTGACCCTTGTGGCTTCTTTATGATTGAACTACAGCTGCTGGAGCATGTGTGCCTGGTCTTCAGCTGCTGAGTTGTTTTTTTGGTGTTTGCTATAGGACTGAACTGCTGCCAAAGAAGAGCAAGCTCGCCCCCCAAAGAACTATTGCTAAACAGGTCCACTTCTCCCACATCCTAATAACTTTTCTCTTCCACTGCCTCTGCTGGGCAGTGAGCTAGGGAGAGGTTGAACTCTTACTAAAAGTGGTTTGTGGAAAACGTATGCCTACACTGTGGGTCTCAGCTCTTTGGGGACATCTCTACAGACTCTGTTTTCCTTAAACAAGATTCACATCTGAACTTAGAAACATCTTCACAGAAGCTTCTAGTTTGTATCTGGGCACTTGCTTCTACAAATTGGTGGTCTAGTGCAAGAGTTGTAGCCTACAGCTACTTTAGGATTGTCAATCATTCTTCCCTCTGCTCACTCTGTCCCTGGGTCATGACACTGCCCTATGACTGCTTCCTCATACTAATTCCCCTGTATCCAGCTATTCTCTCATCTCAGGGCATAAAAAACATCCATGAAGTGCATCTATTCTTTCCTTCCTTCCATTCACGCCTTTAGACAGACCTGTATCTGTTTGGTACTTGTATTGGCTTCAGATGAAAGACACAAATCTATTCAAGCCATGACTATCTACACAGAGCTAAAGTGCAGGCTATGCATAATGAGAGATTCAGGACACACACATCAAATAAGTGACTCTGTTTGGGCAGTGACCTTCATGACACCACAGCAAAGGGAGAGATACATGGAAGGGCGCAATTAACATAATTGACTGAGAGGCAACCAGGCCAGAAGGCTACAGAGACAAATTGTTCCCTGGCTTCAAGCAGAAGGATGACATCATCGCAGAGACCAGTTCTGGTGAGGCTTTTTACAGTGATGGGGATATTCTAAAACCACCTCAGCTAGTATGGCAGCCACTAGCCACATGTGGCTTCAGAATGCTTGAAACTGCATTTTTAATGTGACATAGTGAAAACTTAAAGAGCCACCTGCAACTAACGGGTATCATATAGGAGACTACAGCCAGACTCTTACTGAATCATGTTGCAAAATGCTACACATGGTTCCTTCAGTGGAGAACTTCTAGATTGAGAGCTGGGAAAATGGTTCAGGTTCTAATTGCTCACTGTTGGGAGTGCAAGGATTTGAGCTAGATCCCTAGAACCCAAGAGCCTATGCAAAGAAGCTGGGTGAGGTGGTGCGTACTTACAATCTCAGTGCTAAGGAAGTAGGGACAGGTGGATCCCTGGGGTTTGCTAGCCAGACAGACTAGCAAACTTGATGAGTTCCCGTCTAGAGGTTCTATGTTATAAAAAGTGTAGGCACTTCCTGAGCAATAACAGCCAAAGTTGTTCTTCAGCTTCCACAAGATGCCCTCATAAACGTGGGTACTGTGGTGGTTTGAATATGCTTGGCCCAGGGAGTGGCAGTATTTGGAGGTGTGGCCTTGTTGGAGGAGGTGTGTCACCATGGGCATGGGCTCTGAGACCCTTGTCCAAGCTGCCTGGAAGCTGGTCTTCTCCCATCAGCCTTCAGATGAAGACATAGAACTCTCAGCTCCTCCTGCACCAGACCTGCCTGGATACTGCCATGTTCCTGCTTTGATGATAATGGACTGAACCTCAGAACCTGTAAGCCAGCCCCAATTAAATGTTATCCTTGTAAGAGTTGCCTTGGTCGGGGCTGGGGATTTAGCTCAGTGGTAGAGCGCTTACCTAGGAAGCGCAAGGCCCTGGGTTCGGTCCCCAGCTCCGAAAAAAAAAAGAACCAAAAAAAAAAAAAAAGAGTTGCCTTGGTCATGGTGCCTGTTCACAACAGTAAAACCCTAAGACAAGTTCCCTTCACATGCATACACATATATACCTATTAAGATCTCATGCAGCATCCCATGAACTTTTAATTGCCAAATGGATAAAGTCCATAGTGATATAGTGTTGACACATTCATTTTAGATTTTATTGATGTTTATTTGTTTGTTTGCTTTTGAGAAAGGGTCTAGTAAAGCCCAGGTCGGCCTCATACTTACTATATAGCCAAGGCTGGCTTTCAACTCCTGATGCCTTCATTCCTTGGAGCTTTAGTTACAGATGGTTGTACCACATGTACATGCTAGGAACTGCACTTGGGTCTTCTGCAAGAACGGTATATGATCTTAACTCATGACCCATCTCTTCAGCTCCTCTGTATGGATTCTCTGTCTCTCTTTTTGTCTCTTTATCTTACCATGTAGACCAGGCTATCCTGGAACTTACTTTGGAGCCCAGGCTGCCCTTGAATTCACATTCCTCTGACATCATCCCCATATATGTTGGGATTATGGTCTGTACCATGAAACCTCACTTCAGGTGCATGGCAGCATGGTGATGAGCCTTAGGGCCACAGTTGAGCCTCTCTTAACTGAGGATCAAATGGTGTCATACTCTCTCATAGCAACCCATCAATCAGATGTCAATACCACATCTTCCGACAGGCAGTGGAGTATCTGTGATTTGTTTCCATCCACTAGGCCTTATTTCTTCTTCCATGCGGAGTCTGGAGCTTTCTCTATGTTCATCCTACCTCCTACTTCAGTCATGCCCTTGATTTTGACCACATTGTCCCTGCAGTTTATAGTATTTTTGTGGTACCCAACATCAGTCAAATGATTTCTATCCTTTTAGTGTTCACCAAACCGTATTTATTTGTGTGTGTGTGTGTGTGTGTGTGTGTGTGTGTGTGCGCGCGCGCGCGCGCATCTATGTATACAGGTGTTCACAGGTGTTTGTGTGCATATGTTTATGTGTGTGTGGAGGCCAAAGGTCAACACTGGGTGTTTTCCTTAATCATTTGCACCTTATTTTATGAGAATGAGTTTCTCATTGAACCGAGAGCTCATTGATTTGCTTAGACAAGCTCATGAATGATCTACAGGGATCTGGCTGGCTCTGCCTCTCCAGCACTGTCATTGCAGACTTAGGCCACCAAGCCCGGTGTCTGTGTGTACACTGGGAACATGGACCAGGCTCCTCGTGATTGCATCGCTGGAGCTTCCTTGATGGAGAGAGACATCCTCTTAGCCCCTTTCCCTGTGTCCTTCTTAAAAACGGTGTCTGAACATTTAATTTAGTCTCAACTTTGTTCTCTTTTGCTTTCACACCCACTTGCAGCTGAAATTGATCCCCGGTGATTGATGATGATTACTCTAATTATTTCATAGGTTTGTCGAAATCCCAAGGACAGGATACAGATTACCTATAATCTGTGTAGACTTGACAGCTGAAAATACTTGGAGCGCATAGTAGGTGCCTGTCTCCTGACTTGTCTAATGTTTGACAAATGTAACCTTAGAAAGAATGAGTTTAGTTTTGTTCTATCCTGGCAGGGAGGCCTGGTATCTGGAGCATGGGGCAGTGGGTCATGTGCACCCATCATCGGGAGGCGGGGCGGGGGTGATGCTTGCTAACATTCAGCTACCTTTCTCCTTTTCACACAGCTCGGGACACTGGCTCATAGGACAGTGCTGCCCATGTCGCTGCCCTTCTCTCCTTAGGTAGGTCTGCCTGGAACTGTTCTTAGAAACACACCAAGAGGTTTGTTTCCATGGTGACTCCAAAGCAAGTCAAGTTCACTGTGAAGATAACTACCACAAGTACCCAAGGAAATAACAGCTGCTTGGGTGACAAACATAAACGTTTGTCCCCTTTCCAGCTTGAAACTGCAAGCTTAATCCACTCTCCCCCCCCCCAATGTAAAGTACAGCTGTACATTTAGCATCTGAAAGCAAATGGGATACTCCCGACTCCCCCTCACTCTGCTTTTGCGTATTAAATTTACAATAAAGTCTCAGACAGATGGCTAGAAAGAACCCTTAATCGTGTCTGATATTATTAAATCTTCTTGTCTGAGGGCTCAGAGAGCCCAAGAAAATTTTCTTTTAATCCCTGTGGGCTTTATATTCTATAAATGGAGTTACAGAACTGGTCCGAGAAGCAATTTTGTGTAAGCCCTTACCAAAAGGGAGGGGGGAAATCATTACAGTCTTCCCTCGGAGGTTCTCAAGCAATAAGCATGCTATACTCCCTGTAAGCCCAGAAGAGCTGCGTGGGCTTGATGGAATTGCTGCATTTGGCCCAACTGCTGCTCTAAACAGATGTCTGTAAATATTGTAGAAAAGAACCCTCAGAAAAGTTGGTGGGTGTCGCTGATGAGAGGCTGTGGCGGCTTTGTTGGCAAACAGGCGGCAGCCGTCTGTCTCCCTTCTGTGGAGGACCAGCCTGCTACACTGAGTATAGTTCCTTTGTTTTGCTGGTGACTAGATCATCTACCATAGCTTTTTTGTTGCTGTAGCCTTTCCTGGCTTCTCTCCTTCTTCTCCTCCTTTTCCTAACCGTCCCCCGACACCCAGAGACAGGGTATCATGTATATCAGGATGTCCCCTAACTCACCATATGGCCCAAGATGACCTTGAATCTCTAGTTTTCCAGCCTCTCCCTCCTGAGTGCTGGCTTCACGGGATGCACCACCTTTCCTGACAAGCGGAGTTCGAACTGGAAACCAGTACTTCTGGCAGTAAATGCTGACCTGCCGAGCTACAACCCTGATCCCACGGCTTCTTTTCAAACTGAGATTCTCAGCCAGAAACAACTTTTCCATCACCCTTGTCCCACTCAGTGGCCCAGGGGACATATGACAATAATGAGAGATCACGTAGGGATCAGTCATTTTTCAACATTGCATAGAGGAGCCCCTCCTCCACGAGGAATTAGCCAAAGCGACACATGAATCAGGCCCTAGGTTAAAAACCATGACTTCTTTCTTCTTTGCTTAGAAACAGTTTTAATAATAATAATGATGATAATAATAATAATAATAATAATAATAATAATGTCAGTACCTGATATTGATTGGATTTTTTTTACATTTTATTAAATAATTTTCTCTCTCTCTCTCTCTCTCTCTCTCTGTGTGTGTGTGTGTGTGTGTGTGTGTGTGTGTGTGTGTGTGTAGATGTGAAGACTGCTTGTGGGAGTTGGTTTGTTCCTTTCACTGTGTGTGTTCCCACTGTGTGTGTTCCCACTGTGTATGCTCTCCGGATCACCAGTGTTGGTGGCAAGCACCTTTATTCACTGAGACAACTTGCTGGTTCCTGTGAAATATCTTTGAAAAGGCAGAGCTTGCTTACTTTAGGTCATTTACTCATCTATGTGTTCAGCAAATATTTATTACTACGCATAGCAAGTAGTGTCCAACTGGTCACGTTTCTGTGTGGTGCTGGGCTCGTGCTCATTAATTTATTCATACAATAGCCTGTTTACTGAGCACCCCCTCTGTCCACTCTGCCCGGTACTGAAGGCTGCAGGCCTCCATGTATGATCTTCCTCACATAGGGTTTAACCTCTAGTAGACGAGAGGCAAGAGTCAATGCATAGCCCAATCAACCATCAGGGAATATAGCAGAGACCACCAAAGAGGAGAAAAGGGGAGTGACCAGTGGCTTGGTTGGAAGATATGGGTAGAGAAGCACAGACATGAATGATGGAGAGGATGTGTATTTACTATAGAGGAGATGACTGCCTCAGAGGCTCAAGGTGGGGAGGGTGTGGTAGGAGGGTGGGTCTAAGACCAGAAGACTGGACGTTGCTGAAGTGTAGGTGGGAGAGGGTGGGCGGATGCATGGAACTCAAGAAAATGGTTGGGAATACAGTTGATCAGGACTTGACTTATCTTGAGAAGACAGATTTAGGCTGTTTTTGAGCTACTCTGTGTGTGTGTGTGTGTGTGTGTGTGTGTGTGTGTGTGTGTGTGTGTGTGTGTGTCTGTGTCTGTGTCTGTGTCTGTGTGTGTCTGTGTGTCCGTTAATACTTAGGGGACAGTGTGGGTGGAAGCAAGGATGTCATAGTTACTATTCTATTGCTATGAAGAGACACCATGACCAAGGTAACTCTTATAAAAGAAAGTATTAATTGGGGCTTGGTTACAGTTTCAGAGGTTTAGTCCATTGTCATCTTGGTGGGGGGTATGATAGCATCCCAGCAGGTGCTGGAGCAGTAGCTGAGAACTGTGTCCTGATCATGAGGCAGAGAGGGGAAGGGGAGGGGAAGCGGTGGGGGGCGAGGAGGGAAGAGAAAGAGAGAGAGAGAGAGAGAGAGACAGACAGACAGACAGACAGACAGACAGACAGACACAGACAGACAGACAGACAGAGACCTAGTCAGGTATGGACTTTTGAAACCTCAAAGCTCACTTGGGCAATATACTTCCTCCAACACGGCCTCACCCCCTAATCCTTCTAATCTTTTCAAATAGTGCCAGTCCCTGGTGACTAAGCATTCAAAATATAGGAGCATATGGCAGCCATTCCTGTTCAAACCACCACAGAGGATCCTGTACAGCCCAGACAAATAGAACTGGATCTGGTGATAGAAGAAAATCTGGAAACTCAAGGTCAAGTCCCAGACTAAGTTCCAAGTTCTCACACAGCTCAGTCAAGAGAGGTGCCAGCCATGGCTTTCCTGCTGCTGGTTAGTGCTAGAACTGAGTATCTTTGCCCAGCAAACCAGATGAATTCAGTTTTCTATCCAGTCCTGATAGTATTCCAGCATGCATTCAGATGGGGCAGTGCCCTAATGAAAGTGATAGCAAGTCCAGTTGTCTTTTCTTAGACTCTGCTCACGAACGCACAGCTGTCCACCAGGCTTGCTGACCTTCAGTTCATCTTGTCTTTCCCATTCCTCAGTTTCATCAAGCCTTTCTGGATGGCATCATTGCCCAGGATCCAGACTAGCAACTCCAGTTCCTCCTGAGCAGATCTTGAGGACCAGGAAGCAGCACCTCCTTCCCTTGACCCTCTGGGTACTGGGAGTTAATGCAAGTTTCTGTCTGGCCCATCCTTGCTGCCCTATCTAGGCTCTCTTTGCACCATCTCTACTTGGCTTAGAAAAATTCACCTGTGCAACTATCCAAGATGCTCTGCTCTCAACTCTTCATTTAGGGGAGTGTCTTGCTCTGAAATTCTTTTGGTTAAGGTGTTTACTGCCTTCAAGTACCTTCTCAAAGGATGCTACTCCAAGAGACCCTCATTTGAGCCACTTTGCAGGAAGTACTTTCATTGATTACCATATTGCTTCCAAGAGAGAAAGGGTACTAAAGTACAAATACACGTGAATAACACACACACACACACACACACACACACACACACACACACCATTAAAATTTTACAAAGGAGAAAAATGTCCTTAGAGAGGGAAGTAATTATGTGAATGAGTTTAGGGATCATTTCTACATGGGAACTAAGTGCCCACCACCACAATTTATTCCTGTTATTGCTTGATTCTGAAATGTGCCCCCCATGATCATATTTTGGATATTTCCTTAGAGGTTGGCGATGCTATTTTAGGAGGCTAGATCCATCTGGTAGTCACAAGTCACTAGTAGGGACCCCTGGCCCTAGCATTGCTCTCTGCTTCCTCACTGTTTATGACTAGCCAGCGCCACTTTCTTTCACCACCGTGCTCTGAGTGAGATCATGATCTGCTGTGCCTTCCCTTCCATGAAAGACTGAAAGCTTCTGACACTGTGAACCAAAGGGATGCTTTCATCTCCGGTGGTCATGGTGAGAACATCGCCAGCATGCCCCTTCTAAAAGCTATTACAAGTAGCGATTTTTCCGTGTGCCTTTGCCTACTTCAGTGTTTTCTGTTCTCTCACAACGTTCCTTTGAATATAAACTCTAGGAAGCCCAGGAATATTATCTCCCTATTCTTCACTGCATCTTCAGCATCTCCCCAGAACCAAACACACACCCATTACTCAGTAGGTATTTAGAGACTCCAACACTGCTGTGAGCAAGGAATAGTGATGAACGCTAGCAGAACTCCTGGGGCCATCTGGACCGCTGCCTCTAAGACCTTAACCCTCACAAACTACTACCAGATTGCTGGGTCACTTTGGGTACTAGGTCTAAACCTAAGTCTTCTCTGTGACACATGGATGAGAGTTGTCCCCGATGATTTCTGTCTTTCTCTGGCATGCCGCACTGAACACTGTACAGGTATCTGCTTCCAACATGCCACACTGACTACTGTACAGATATCGAATTCATTAAGCTGAAAAGATTTTCAATAAAATGATGACAAGAGGCTAACCATTCTGGCAATTAACACAGGACAAAGAATGCATTATTGTCTGATTTACTTCAGGAATAAATTGAATCACAATAAGCATCTGCAATAGAAAAAAAGACAAAAAGGAAGGAAGCCGGAACATTAATTGCATTATCCTTCTCTGGAATGTGGATGTGCCCTTTGTCGTCTACTTATGCTGGGCTGATTTAGGAATGTCCTGCACTGAATATTTATTTCAGTTATCACAACAAACAAGGCCTTTGGGTGGCTGTTCTTTTTAAAAGGCTGCTCATTATAACTCAATATTAGAGTGACGTAGATGGGTATAGTTTAAGTTCATTGGCCTTGGACCAGCTAATCTGATGTCATGATTGTTCCTCACTCAAATCCATCAGCAAACAGCAGTACCTTCACACACACACACACACACACACACACACACACTTACTTCTGATCTACAGAACTTAGTGTTTGCAACATAGATTGCAATGGTGTCTGTGACTCCCCAAAGTTTCAAAGCACTTGGCCCAGGGCTGAGAAGATGGCTCAGTAGGTTACATGGGTGCTGTGCCAGCATGCAGATCTGAGTCAGGACCTCCAGCATCTATATTGAAGTTGGGCATTCAGGGGCCATCTGTGATGGAGGGTTGGCAGATCTGCACCGTGTGCTAGCTCTTAGTCCAGTTTCAATGCCAAGCTCCATGTTCAGTGAGTGATTGTCTCAAAATGTAAAGTGGACAGCAGTTGAGGAAAACACTCACTTTTTTGTCTGGCTTTTGCATGCATAGGTGAGTGTACCATACATGTGTGCACACACTCACAAAAGCCTCAGATGCACAAACCCACACTTCCATCAAATACTTGTTCCCGAAGGCACCTCATCCATGAAAACAATGAAAAGAAGTCAACGACACACAGCTCATGCCACCTTAAACATATTTCTAGGCCTCATGACAGAGGGAGATTTGACATGTCATCCAAAACCCAGGCCACATGCTTCCTCTGTTCTCACAAAGTTCCTATATGCTCCACCCTTCTCGTTTCCTGAAGGATTTCTAGATTTGAAGATTGCCTTCCTCCTTGAGTACCATACAAACCAATCAAATCAGTTCCTGCTTCAGCACCCTTGAAGGTTAGTTTGTTCATGGTCCAAGAATGTGTTCAAATACTAGAACCTTTGGCAGACCACCACCACCACCACCACCACCACCACCAGGTGCAACAAAACTCCAAATCAGTCCAACACCAAACCCAACAGAATTAGTGTCAGCTATGACAGCTGACAATGTCTTAAAGGAGCATAAAACATACCCCAGTGTCTGCATATGATTCATTCCCATTTGTGAGTGACTTTGAACTTGATCTCTTCTGTATCCATAGGGTCACAATAGACATGACTTTCTAACAACATGCACACCCTTCTATAATCAAGGTGAATGGGGAATATCCATTCACATTTGGTGTCTCCTGAAAAGGAAGGGTTCATATACAAACGCTAGAGCTGGACGGTTTGAAAATCTCTTGGGAACTTGAAATGGTCCTTACGTTTAAAGCACCATGATCCAGATGTGCCAAACCTGTGGGCCACATGTGGCTAAAGAGAGCTATGAATGTAGTTCAACAGAAAACCATGAGCTCACTTAAAATGATGTGAGATTTTGGGGGCATGTGTGATTATTTTCATGGTGCTCAACTATGAGCATCTTGAGTGTGAACTTGGTACATGACAATGCTGAATTGTGACGTCAGAGGTTGGGCTCACCTACTTGAGGACTTTTGTTTTCAAACAAATCTGGAGAAGAAAAAAGGTTTTGAAAAAGATTGCTCAAAGCTCCTAGAGACAAACTCAAAAGGTTGCTTGCTTACCTCCTCCAGGGCCCATAAAGAATCCACCACAGGCTTGATCTTCTTCTGGTTGTACAGTCCTATGAGCTTCTCCACTACTCCTCGGATGAGGCCCGAGCGGCCCTGCTTGAAGAGCAGGTTGAGGAGCGAGAATCCCGCGATGACTTTGTTTTCTTCATACAGCTTGATGGGGTTCACTTTCTCCACCTGCCACCACTGCAGTGAGAGAAGGTTCCAGGTTACAGTGTTTCAAGATGGGGTTAGGTCATGCAATATCAACTATGACATAGAACATCATGTACCCCAGGGAAGCAAAGTTTGAAATAGGGTGGAGTCGAGTGGACCAGCCAGCAGTCCTGGCGATACACCTTTTAAGCATCTATTTCTGAAACCACTGAAGTTGGTACACAGGATATCCTAGACAGAAGTGCTGGGAGAGAGAGTAATGGAGGGAGAGGAAGAGAGGGGGAAGGAGAGAGGGAGAGGAGGAGGGGGGGAGGGAGGGAGGGAGTAATGGAGGGAGGTAGGGAGAGAGGGAGAACGTACCAAATCTTTTGAATGCTAACGTGATACCATGAAGGGATGCTAAAATACTGTCTATGCTGGGAATATAGCTCAGTTGGGACAGTGCTTGCTTACAACACACAGAATTCTGAGTTCAAATCCCAGTATCACGTAGAATTAGCAGTGTGGAAGTACATGCTTATCATCCCAGAATTGGGAGGTAGAGCCAGGAGGATCAGAAATCCAAGGTTATTTTCAACTAAATAATGAATTTTATAACAGCCTGGGCTACAACAGAACCTGTCTTAACATACACATGCACACAGATATATAGACACACACACAGACATACAGACATACACATGCCCAAATACACATTATATGACTTAGATTTTATGACTTACATGCATATAAGAACCCTCACAATACCAGTCCAAATTCTTGCCCCCATTCATTTGGATAAAGTTCCTCAGTCTATTTGAGGCCACAGGTTGATAATAGTAAGTCCGTGATTGAGACCATTGACTCTAGAGTTGATCCTAGATGTATATGCCTCAGTCCTCATTCATTCTTTTTCTCTGAACTTTGACGTTCTCTGCTGACTTGAATGAGGGGATACTGGTGTCTTCCAGGAGGGCACAGGGTAAAGCCATTGACTCTGGGAATGGTTGTGGGGCTGATGAAAGAGTTGTAACACAGAGAAGTTTACAGAGTGATAAAGTATTGAAGGCATGGGGTGAGGAACCACTCTGAGTACAAGAGCCGCCCTCTCCCCTTTAGTAGAGTGAGTTGGGGCAGATAATGCCAAGAATATGGGGCAGGTAGGTAGGAAGGAAGGGTAAGTTAAGAAGACAGCATTGCATGGGTTGATAAAGCTAGGGGGTTGGGACTATAAAAATGGCTGTCATGTAGGTTCAGCTGCTGATATGTGGTAAGAAGTTAGAGGTCAAAAGAATAGTTCTTCTTGATCTGCCCCACTCCTAGCTCTGTTAAACGTGCTTAGGTGAAGAACTCCATGTATGTGGCTGTGGGCGTACCTCAGTTGCTACAGTGTGTGCCAGGCATGCGTGAAACTCCGTTTTTGGTCAACAGCAGCACAAAGCACTGGATACAGCAGCGCCTGCGTAGAGCTTTGTGTTACTTTGCACACTGTCCTCCCTACAGTTGCTCTCCAAGCGGAGTATCCCAACCTATGAGTTCAAAGGCATGGGTCCCATGATTAGGCTTGATTACCTACACATTGGTAGGACCTCGGTGCATGTTTGTATGCATGCCATGCCAGATGATGCTATCATCACTGCATCACTGCTCAGCTGTGATTCAGGGCTCTGGAGATGGACCAGTTGGTGCAGGTGCTTGCCTTTGACCCGAAAACCTGAGATGGACCTACATGGTGAGAGCAGAGAACTGACTTTTGCAATTTGTCCTCTGACTTCTTCATGCATGCCATGCCTCGTGTGTGTGTGAGTGCATGTGCATTAATGTACTCAAGATCTTTTTTTTTTTTTAATTTCTAGAGTTGAGTGTCATTTGATAGCTGTGAAACTCTAGGCAACCTACCTAATCTCTCTGTTCGGCTTCCTTACCATACCTCAGGGAGAAGGAGGTCGTCGTGCAATGTACATGTGCTCATACAAGATGTATGCCATTGTGGCAGGATGTATATACCACATGTATCAAGCATAAGCAGATTTAATTGTCATCTTAATCTGAAAGTCATGTTTTAGATTTACTGAGCAAGAGCTTGAAATTTGGAGTCACTTTGCTCTCCAAATGCTAACTTCATCTAGAGGAATCATCCTTAGGATGGCCCGAGAGTGAATGGCAAGTCTGACAAAGCACAAAGTACTTCATTCTGCTGAAATCTGAAGATGGAAGATAATTAAGATAGTGGAGGTAGAACTCGCTATATGATTCTAAATGTGCCTTTCTTGATTGCAGAGAATTTTCTTCCCGGAGCAAAGCCATCATTGCACTTCTCAGAAAACCTGCTCTTCAATTTACTTCTAACCAATCAGCCTGCTTGGACCGGGCCTCTGATAGGGAATGGCCTTTATTCATGACCTTCAGCTCCAGAGCATAATGGTACTCATTTGGGGAAGAGGAGTCTGAGTTTCTATCCAGGCTGTGTTGTTATAAATACTTCCGCAAGCACGGGCGCACTGTAATTATTTCATTAGCACTGTGTTTGGAGGTTGGGCATTAAGGGTGAGAAGAGGGGAAAACACTTCTTACAGTTAGTTGTATATAATTTGGGGCCAGCATGATTCTGCAGAGAAGTCTTTCAACATCTTGCAAATCGTATCCACAGCAACAAAAGAGCTATGAGTGATACAGAGCCTGTCTTCAGGGACAATCAGTTGATAGCATCTGTCACAAGTCTCTACCCTTTCTTCCATGAGCCCTGGTGTTCAAATGATTTTTGACCTACAGTTTTATTAAAATCCCTTATGCAAAAATTGCAAAAAGCTGTCCTTTAAATTTTGATCTCATGTATAAAGGGAATACTGTCATTTCCTGATTCAGCAGATGTTTGAGGATAAAATTTGAGCAGTCAGTGTCTGTGTAAAGAACATATAAATACTCCTGGCATGTTTAATTCTGACTGTCAACTTGACAGCCTCCAAAAACATCTTGGAGACAAATTTCTAGGCATGTATGTGGGGAGTTTCTAGATTGGTTTAGCTGAGATTGGAAACCTATCTAAATATGACCAGTATGATTCCATCATAACATATAGAAAGCAAATTCTAACATCCTTTTCCTGGCTCTCTGATCGTGGTATTCATAATGCCTCCACTCTGTCCTGCCTTCTTCCATTCCAGAATCCTGTTTTATTCCCTTTTGAGGTTGGCTAGGCATTCACAATTAGGTTATTAACACTTTCCTTTACAGTTGGGTCCGTCTGCTTCACAGAGGGTAGAGTCACAAGGGTTCTGCATGCCTCTGCCTCAGCCACTGTGAGACCTTGATGTCTTCAAATGCTACCCCCAGTAGATGCTCAGAAAATGCCTGTGTAGTGAAACTTATTGTTCTAGAACATAACCCTCTCAGCAAAACAGCTTCCATACTCATCTGAGTGCCCGTGTCTGTGCACAAGTAGGCTTGCTGACTGTTGACATCCCCTCAGAGAAGGAGAGGGCAGAGAGGACCATTGAACCCCCACCTGAGATTCCAGGTGCTGTTTCCAGCCACTTGTAAAGCAATTCTGCCCTAGTTGCATGTGGCTTAGCAGTCTCGGGAGGTACTAGAAGAACATAATCTGGGTAAGGTTAAAGAAAAGGGTACCATTTTCTGACTATGAAGAAGCCATCACCCACAATGGGTATGGACTCCCCAGTGCAGTTGCTTTGGGGTCTCCTACACTCCTTTCAGTATCTCCTAGTCCATCATGGGTAAAGGCAATAATCTCAATGGCTCCTTAGGGTGAACTCTGGTGGAATCATACTTTGCTTTGTGCTCAGGACCTAACGAGGAGGGGAATGTTGTTTACATCTCTCCAGGGAAGAAAATGCTCACAACACTTGTGCATTGGTTGTACCAGAGACAGGGAGCATAGAGACAGAAGCTGACACTAGTGAGAAACAGTAGTTCTTTGCTCTAGTAGGTGGGGGTGAAAGTGTAGCCTCGAGTTAGTTTAATTCTAGCGCACAGATATCTCTGCATGGGAATGTCCACGTGAGTAGGTACAGTGAGGGTGAGTGCTCCTTAAAGGCAGATGAAGCAATCACGGACTCAGAGATCATTTCCTATTCTCTTCTCCAACACAGTAGGATGGGGACAAAGAAATCTACTGTTCTCCCAGAAACCCGGCCAGAACATAGTCAGAATAAAAGACTATCTACTCCAGGGAGCAACCACAGTGCAGTAACTCCAAGGTCACTTCTGACAGATGGTTGAACCAATCTCTACTGAAAGAAAAAGAAAGCTTTCCAAGGCTTCACTGATGCTACCACCTCTCAAGTCCTCGTCCTGCCTTCCTGCATGCAGTTAGCAGGGAATGAATAGGGATTTATTGGAAACGCATGATGCAGGTGACAGATCAGCAACTAACCAATGGGTTAACTTTTTGGACAGAGTTTCTCTGTGTAGTCCTGATTGTCCTGGATATCCTTCTATACACCAGGCTGGTCTCAAACTCAGAGATCTGCCTGCTTCTGCCTCCCAAGGGCTGGGATTAAAGGCATGCATCACTACCCATCTACTGATGTCTTTAGGTGGGGTTTCACAACATGCAAGTCAGTTTTAACTACCACATGGAGACAGGCACAGATACTTACTGACTTTGCAAAACTAAAGAAACTCTTGGTCTCTCCAGTTACCATGTTGGATGAACCTGCAAATGAAAGATTCCCAAGTCAAGTGATTGTTCATGAAAACCAAGATATCTTACTATGCAAGGAGTGTGGCAGTTGTTTCATTTGTATACAAAAGCTTAATAACAACACATTTTGTCTTAAAAAAAAAGTAGAGGTGCTGGGATGGGGCACAAAGTGGGACATTTGGTTAAGTATCATCAACTCTTAGAGGAAGGGACATTTCTCTTGGTGACTGTTGGAAGACCAGGCATGTAGCAAAAGGTGATTAGCCCAATGTTTTAATAATATAAGACCTCATCATTCTGTCTATTGAGAATAAATGAACTTCTTCAGGAAGGTTCTATATAGATTCAAATTTGATTTACTAGTAAGTAGAGAGGCGTAGGACTCTGATGTGGGCTGGGTATTGAAGGATAGGAGGGAAACATGGATGGACAGGAAAAAGGAGATAGAGAGAGGGTAGAGGAGAGAACATAAGCTCAGAGGTCCAGGGAATGTGAGATGATGATTGGTCCAGCCAGAGAGGTTAAACAAATCAAACCTAAAACTTTAGATCAAAGGAATATTGGAGAGTGAGTGTTCACAGTGGGGCCCAGTGACAGGTGAGGGTGGTAGTGGGAAAGGTAAGCTAAGATGCTTAGGGAGAAACGGCCCCCTTTCAGGGTTCTTGGCTGGGAAGGGGTGGGATAAATAGAGAATATTCCACTACACTGCCCAATTTCATGGACTTCCTGCTTGCCACCAGGTGTTTGGAAGTATAAGTTTTTCTTAGAGAACAGTCATGGACTTTAAGAAAAAAATGCATGTTCTAAAATTGATCGTTCAGTGTGGGGGTAAACTATTACCCGATCAGTAAAGCATCCCTTTATATTCGATGGGGTGATGACTCCCAGGGATCAGAGCACCAGGCTTCCATTACATTATAACTAAGTGATCAATGTGTAATTGATGAATGTATCCAGTCAACTTGGATAATTGTGAGACAATCAAGCTGAAGGTCACCCAAATGTCACCATGGAATTGAGGAAAAAATAAGACTCTTGGATAATGAGGAGGAGGGATGAATAAATTGTCTATCTGCCCATTAGTCGTGTACGCTGTCCTTAAAATAGTGCTGGCCCTTGTAGGTTCCCATCAATAATATTAATCAATTATTTGCTTTTCAGGAAATACGTGGTCAGGATAGAAATGACCAGAGTACATCTGCAAAAGAATGCTGCCCTCCTGATTAATGAGCTCAATTCTTTGCAGTAATGATCTGATAATGATATTTATAATCCTCAAATATCTCTTTTATAAAAAGAATTAATTTCTTTATTTTTCCTTCTGGAACTACTCAGAATTAAGGCTCAATTTCTATTGCAAGAACCTGGCACACAGGTTTTAGGAATATTAAACATCAGAGATGTCAGTATTCTGCTTTGGAAGATGGCCTCTGGCTTTATACATGCCTTTTGGAATTTGTGGGCACCAATGTCTAAATGTGTGTGTGTGTGTGTGTGTGTGTGCACATGTGTGTGTGCACGTGTGTGCGCACGCGCATATGTGTGTGCGTATGGGTGCAAAGGGGGGGGTCACACAGGAAAAGTCAGGTGCTGGTTTAATTTTGCTATAGAAAATTTGCTTCTAATTTTCATAACTTTCCTGAATACTCAAGAGCATAGTAGATGTGGCCAGGCATGGTGGCTTACATGTGTATTCCTGTCACTTAAGAGGTTGAGGTAGTGGTAGTATGTATGCAAGGCCATCATGGAGTATACAGTGAGACTGTGATTTGAACAAAACACAACACAACAAAATAAAACATTAAAAAAAAAAAGATGGTATAGGGAATAGGGCAACAAATAAGTTAGTTTTACAATTTATGATAATAATATCTACACAATAAGTGTACTAAAAAGCTAAACGATTGCATGTTTGCCCAGTTTGTTCCTAGTATCTTAATGTCTTTTGTCCTGCAGAATGTGGTAAACACAGTGGGGTACTTTCTGCTCTTGTTGATCGTGCCCTATGACGCACTAACTCACCATATAGAATGTAGGTCCCCAGAGGTTTGAGGAGACTGAGCCCCTTGCCAGTGTTGTCCCCACAAAGGCAATCCAAAACGATGTCCACACCTTCAGCTGAGATCCTGCACAGCAAGAGACAAAGCAAAGGGATGTCACCTGCCAGTGACCAAACTCTTGCGTCTTTCCTTTCCACGTCACATCATCTGGTTTCCAGAAGACAAAGTTGAGTGGTCCAGGACCATCCTCCCCATTACTCACATTCTTCATTCACTCACTGCAGATGCTTCCTCATAAGTCCTCCATGAGCTGAAAATATCTTAATTTGAATTGTGTTGAATTCACCTAACCTAATACCTGGTGTACCCCAGCATTGCAGTACACTGTGGCAGGCCAATGGTTTAACCTCATGAGGACATGGCTGCTTTGGTGCTGTCCCCTCCCTCTGACATTACAGGAAAATTTCTATGACATATTGGAAGCTCAGGACGAGGTCAAACCCAACATCTGATATATGTTATCTATGGAGAGTAACTGCTTAAAAAAGTCTTCTTCCGTTGAATCACTGTGAGTCAGGTACTGTCTCTAGGAGCATTTAACAAAGTGGGAGGCAGAAAATATCTCTCTGAAGGGCTATCCTGGAGTACAATAATGAAGTGAACACTGGAGCCAAAAAGTCTGAGATCTTCTATCTAGCTCAGTGGTTCTCAGCCTTCCTAATGCTGTGACCCTTTAATACAGTTCCTCATGTTGTGGTGATACCCCTACCCCAAACCATACATTTTTCCACTGCTACTTTATAACTGTAATTTTGCTACTGTTATAAGTTGTAATGTAAATATGTTTGGTGATAGAGGTTTGCCAAAGGGGTCGTGACCCAGCGTCTGAGAACTGCCCATTCAAATTCTCCAAGCCTTAGCTCTCTCCTTTGTCAAGCAGAGTTAATGTGTTTCTTTTTGGGGGAAATGCAGTGAGAAAAGAAATAAGATATTTGGTCTAGGCTTCCCACATATCAATCTCTTGGCTAATAATAATTTTTTAAAGGAATATGGCTAATGGGTAGGGTGCTGTCCAAGGTACTGAAAGTCTATGGAGATGCTAGTCCAGCCTGTAGGTTTCCATATAGTTTTTCCATACACTTTTAGGTTCCCCTCCCCATTCCTCTGTCCCTGCACACCCCATGCCTGTTTCAGTTTTCCACTTCCAGAATTCCCACTCTGTTTTCAAATCAATTATATTACACTATCCTTTCTCCCTTAACTCCTTTCTACGTGGCTAGATTCTCCAGATGGTCCAAGGTAAACACATAATCTTAAGATTTCACGCTAGGCTCCACACATGGGAGGGTGTGGCATTTTTCTTTCTGTGCCTGTGTTACTGCTCTCAACCTATTTTGTTTCCAATTTCATTACTTCTGCATTTCATAATTCCATTTTTCAAAACCAGATAGAGACACACAAAAAAACTAATCCTCCTGGTGAAGATGGTTAGAAATTTCACAATAAAATGCAATAAAAACAAATCCAGGAACACATCAAAGAGAATATATCATGACCAAGGTGGCTTTATTCCAGAAATGCAGGAATGGTCCAACACACATAAATAAGTGTAACTCATCACAGAAATGGCCTTAAGATTTGTCTCAGTAGATGCGGACAATGCCTTTGACAAAGTTGAACTTAAAAACTCTAGAGACTGGTGATGAAGGAAATGTTTTAATGTAATAAAGACTATTTATAACAAATTTATTGCCAGTATCATGCTAAATAGAGAAAAACTCAAAACTTTCTCACTACAATCAGGACTAAGGTAATGGTATCTACTCTTCTTACCCTATGTTAGCATAGTGCTTGTTGACTTATCTAGAGCAATAAGACAGAGAGGGCAATAAAGGGGATACAGATAGCAAAGGAAGGAGTCAAAGTATCCTTACTTACAGATGATATGATTCTATACATAGGGGGTCCTAAAGACTATACCAAAAAAGTCTTAGACATTTTAAACACGTAAAGCAACGTGATGGGGCATGAGGTCAATATTTAAAAATCAGTGGCCTTTCTATATATTAATGATGAACATACTGAGAAAGAAATTAGAGGTACAATCCCATTGAAAACAGCCTCCAAAATAGCTTGGAGCAAATGTAGCCAAAGAAATGAAGGGCCTCTACAATGAAAAGCTTAAAATACTAAGGGAAGAAATGGAGAAAGACACTATAAGATCAAAAGGCCATCTATGATCATGGATCAGAAGTATCAATACAGTGAAAATGGCCATCCTATCAAAAGCAACCCACAAATTCAGTGCAATCTCCATTAACACCTCAATTCTATTTTTCACAGAAATAGTAAAAAAAACAAGTCTTAAAATCTACAAGAGAGTGCAAAAACTCATGGGCAGTAGAAGTTACCCTCAGCAAAAGAGAACTATGCTGGGGGTATTTCACAGAGCAATGGTAATAAAAAATGGCTCAGTACTAGCATGAACATGGACACACATTGTGTCTTCCCTAGGCCAACTATCAACTCAAGATATATTCAGGATAGATAGGGCTACAAGCAGCCATGAGAGTGGAAGCTAGATGTCCTTAACCTTTCCAGGAGTGTGCTATACTTGTATTCATGAGCATTTACTATGCCCCAGGCTGAGGAATGTTAAGTCAATTGCATTTGTGCCTCATACCACTCCTGGGACTCCAGAACTACCACTATAGTCTCATTTGGTGAAGGAAGAAAATAGGGACTTGTCAGATCAAGGGACTTACCTCCAGAGTCCCAGGAGGGACAGTTATAATTTGATCTGTCATACCCAAAAACCAGTTAGGGTTTCCAGAGGCAGAAATGGGTTTTTCAGGATAAAATGTGGTCAGCTCCAGGGTGACCTCCATTATTCCCTCTAGTCTTCCTGTAGGAAATGAGTCAAGTCAGGACCTACCCCTCTGACCTCCATGCTAGAAAGTGATCACAGGACTCCTCTGTATTTAGGAACCAGCTTTCCCACACTTTTTTGGAATCTTTTGAAGTTTGTGGGGATCAAAGAAGCCACATATTTCCCTTTGGATCCCATTGCATCCTTTTGAAAGTCAAGATTTATGTGGGTGTCATAGGGAGGAGAGAAGCAGAGTAGAGACAGATGACATCTCTGGAGGTCTAGGGTACTGGGGTTTTGGTTATTTCTGCTCAACTGTTTAAGCAGGCATGCAGAAGAGCTCTGTCCCCTGGAGATGATGTAGCAACTGCCATATTGAAATCAGAGCAGGAAACCTCACAAGATTGGGGCCATTAACCTTCCCTCATAGAAGGAAGAGTGTTGGTCAGCCCCTTGCCTGAGAGTCCAGCTGCTTCCTTCTTCCTGTGGCATTGTTTTGAGTGTGCTGAAGTATTTAGGAGACTGGATATTGACTGGGGTGGGAACTCCAGAGAATCAAATTTTGTAAGTTGTCCCCCCAAGTGGGTTGGGCTTTTCGCTGGTATTGCTGCACATGTGAGTCACTTATTCTTTGGAAGTAATGGCTCAACTAAAGCTCCATGAGTAACACTCAAAACCACTTGGTTCATCAAAGCAGGCATGGGTAGCATTTGCTTCTTTGGTCTGTGATTGGGAGCATTCCTATACATTGCTCCTTTTCAGGGTGGAGACATTCCTTCGGGGAAGAGTTTTAAATGTAAAGAGTACTGCCCTTTCACCCTATCACTAGGGTGAAAAAAAAATGGACGCTATTGAATGGAACCTACTCAAACTAAAATTGGGCTCAGGTCTAGAGAAAGTATTCCAGGTCCAGAGCTAGTGATGTAACTTGGTAGAGAGCTTGCATAGCACAAAGCCCTGAGTTTGATTTTCATCACCCCATCTAATGTATGGTTGCATGTGCCTTTAATTTCATCAGTTGGGAGGTGGATCAGAAGTTTAAGGGCATCCATGAGTGTGTAGAGAGTTTGCAGTTATGGTTCACACAAGACACCGTTTTACAAAAAAAAAATGTATGAGGTCCAGAAGTGTCTTTAGGATGGGCCTGGTCACTGTCAAACTCAAAATAAAAGTATTCTTGGCTGTCTTTTTCTCATGAGAGCATCAGGACAGTCATTGGCATCAGGACCATCACCAGCATAGCCAGTCAGCTCCAAGAGGCTCAAAGCCTGCCCACATTTCTCATCTCCCCATTTCTAGAGGAGTCACACTGCCTGTGTATACATAATTTCCCAGCAGCAGAAGTGGGCCAAGGGACAAGGTAGAGGTTCCTCTGTCTTGTTCTGTTGCTTCACAAATCTCTGTGGATTTAAGATACCAGCAAACCCACCTCAGGGCCTCTCTGGACCTGCTGAGAAGCAAGATACTTTAGAATTTCTGACCTAGACATCAGGGTTGATTCTGTTATTTCCACTCCTGGTCTCTCCATGGTGAGTGCTGCCTCTTTGCTTTCTAGACACATGGGAAAGGGAGAGATTTCTCTGAGTAGGGTGAGGCTCCCTAAGGGCCATTACTGGTGTAGAAAGCCTTCAACCCTGCCAGGACGTGCATCTTTATTTTTTTTTATTTTTTTATTTCCTTGGCTCTGTTGAGCTTGTTTTTTCTAGATGCCTTGTGATCTGAGAACTTGCCTGTGTCATAACTTCCATATGCTTGTTGCATAGTAGGTTTCTTACAGAATGGTTGGCCATAGTAGGCTTATCCCAGAGGTCTAAGTAATCATACCTAGCACTGGCACACTCTTTACAGAGTGTTGAGCATGGTGCCTGGGAAAAAGCAGCTTCTAGAGGGCTAGCCACAGTGCCTGGTATATTGTAGGCTTCTTGCAGGGTGCTGAGCACAGTACTGAGGTTTTTCACAGAGTATTGGGCACAATGTTTAGTGCACAGTAGATCTCTCATAGGTGCTAGGTGTAATGGCATGTACACAGTAGGGTTTTCAGTGGGATGTCTGACACATAATAGGCTGATTTAAGAGCACAGATCCTGGAATCATAGGCTTCCCCACGTGATACGGAGCACAGTACTGATACACATTAGGCTTCTCACAGGATGCCTAATGTTTGGTGCAGAGCAAACTTCTCATAGAGTGTTTAATGGAATGCTTGGGACATAGTAGTTTTCACATATGAGTATGTCAGGCACACAGTAGGTTTTTCACAGGGTACTGAGAACAATACCTGGTTCACACAGAGCAAACTTCTCTTGGTGAGGACTAGTCACAGAGCCTGGTGTACATTGGGCTTTATACAATTGCTGGGCATGATGCCCAACACACAGTAGGCTTCTTACAAGGTGCCAGGCATGGTATCTCATGCAGAGCAAGCAAGCTTCTTACATAGGCTTCTCTTGGAGTGCTAATCGTAAATGCAGATGCACTGTAGGCTTCTCAGGAAATGTATGCTACTGGTGGTTTGTGTGTACTTAATAATATTCTTTCTGGAAATCACCACTCAACCTGACTCTCTATTCTCTCCTAGAAATTTATTCTAAATAATTTCCACCAGTAGTTGAGTAAGCATCTTTTTTGGGCCAGGTACTGTGCTAAGCACCAAGATGACCAAAGGCAAGAGGGACAATCTGCTTCTTCTGAACTTACATTTCTTAGCTTCAGCCTTAACCTGTGTCTGCAGACTCACGATCCATGACCAAGCAGCAGACCCCTCCAATGGAAGCTGGGTTCTTTCCTCTGGATCTGGCCTCCTTCATCTGGCTTTTCCTCAGTTTTGCTCTCTAGTCACTCAGTCAGCAAGTGACTGCAATCCAAGTTTACTCCGTCATCCCCGGAGGCTTCCCAGTCATGCTAAAGAACATCCCAACAGTTCCCGAGCTTATGACAGCTGAAGCACAAGTTTCTTTTCCTCTCATGTTTTTCCCCACAGTCACTGGTCACCATGTTTATTTTCTTTTCTATTTCCTACGATGTGTGCGCACACGGATGAAGCCCATAGGTTAACCTGGGGCATTGTTCCTCACACTGTCTACTTCATTTCAAGAGAGGGGAGCTCCTCTCTGACCAGGAGCTTGCCAAACAGGCTACACTGACTAGCCGATGAACCCTAGGGATTGTTTCCATCTCCTCACCATTGGTATTACACGCATGTGCCATCATGTCTGCTTTTTAATGTGTGTGCTGGGGTCAAACTCAGATGTTCTCGTTCATGCAGAGAAGCAATTTATGAACTGATCTGACCCCCAATTTCTATTCTTGTCTTTTGACTCAGTCCATTCCTGGCCCCTGAGTCCCAGACTCATCTCCCATAAGAGCTCTTAACTGCCTTGAATCTGCAAAAGATTCTTCAATGTAATCCAATTTTAACTCCATCTAAGGGCTTTCAAGAGCCTCATCCATGTAGCTAAGAATGTTATCTTTAAAATTTTGGGGTTGGAGAGATGGTTTGGTGGGCAAAGGTGCCAATCATCGAGACTGACAACTTGAGTTTGAGGCCTGAGATTCACACAGTAGGAGAGACCAGACTTCCACATTCCCCTATTACTTCCATGTGTAGACCATGGCACATACCTCTCCAACCAACCAACGAACCAACCAACCAACCAATGAACCAACGAACCAACGAACCAACGAACCAACCAACCAACCAACCAACCAACCAACCAACCAACCAACCAATGAACCAACAAACCAACCAACCAATCAACCAATGAACCAACCAACCAACCAACCAATGAACCAATCAACCAACCAACCAATCAACCAATGAACCAACCAACATTTTCATGTGCAATAATTACATGTACTTACAGGTCACACAGTGATATTTTGATACACGCATATAAACCACAATAAGCACACAAATCTGAACAATTAGCATATCCACTGCCACAATCGTTAATCATTACAAGGTTGCTTAATTGGGAGCTATTTGCTCATAGCCCTGCTTGGGTGATTTCCAGAGATGGCTCACATCGTCATGACTCGGAGGCTATGGTGGGTAGCAGCTAACATCTATTATGTACCATTGCACAGGATGACTCCAATCACCGAATGACTTAAAGGGTACCCAGTGCTGGGACTGACAAGCCCTGATCAAGCCTTTTCCTGCCATCTCAGCGTCTCACACAGCCACAGCCTTCCAGTTGCATGACTTGGTTCCATAACTGAAGTGTGGGGTTGGGGTGGGGGAAACCATCCCTATTGCCTTTGGGAGAGTGACCATAAATGGTAGAAGGTTTAAACTGTAGAAGCAGGCCATGCAGGGCAAGTTGTAGTGTGTGTAGATATGTATAAGGTATTCAAACCTTCTATCCTTGCCTCCTCCCTGAAAAATAAGGACAGTGTCCACATCATCAAATTTGCAAGGACCTGAAAGCGAGCCCCCCTGTGTGCTTTTGGCTTTCATTCAGATGTTGCTTCAGTGTGTCACCTTAATGCATGTCTCTACTAAGGCTGATGCAATCACTTATTACATAAACTGTGACTACTACTTTGGAAATTTCAGGACACAAGAATGTGTGTGCCTGGGTCACTATTGTGTATGCGTACCATATTTGTAGGCATCAATAATAAAACAGTATATGAATGCATGAATATAAGGTCTTAAATGATAGTGTGCACTGTTTCTACCAAATGCTTGATTTTTAAAGGTATGTTTAAGCATTCTTATTGAGTTACAATTGATGGTAATAAAGAGAATGCATTTAAAATGTCCAGTTCACATTTCAATGAGCAGAGGTAGTCCACACCAGTGACACCAACTCAAGGTAATGGATTCTTCCTTTTGGCTCAAATGTTTCCTCAGGTCATCTTAAAAACCATAAAGAACTGGGGAAAAATGGAGCCCACAGATTGGGATGGCAAATCTGGCGCTAAGCTTCAGTCTTCTCACCTATGAAGTAGGATGCCTTTTGCAGTTGTAAAAGGTGCTTGTGGAAATGGTCATCTAGCTGAAAGGAGTCTGAGCATGGCTGCTCTTGTCTGTCTTGCCCTGTCCCAGCTCCCCTCAGGTTTGTTCTCACATCTCCTGCGGAGGTGCTTTGCACCCTCCTAGGGTGCTATGGGGCTAACTGTGCATGGGACTCAGGCCTCAAACTTCTTGGACCATTTTCATCCCCTTTTAACTCAGTTAAGAAAACCAGTGCAGAGATGAAGTCTATATCAGAGCTTCTTTTTCCCCTCTAGGCTCAGGATATGGCTCTGCTGTCAAAGTTCATGCCTCACAGCAGGAGGAGAAGAGTTAGGTTCTCAGAACCCAACTGAAATTACTGGGTATGGACAGGTTGGTAGTCCCAGTACTTGGAAGGCAGAGGGAGGACGAATCCTGAGGTTCCCCGGCAAGCCAGTCTAGTTACAATGAGCTCCAGACCAATGAGAGACCCAGCCTCAAAGGGGGGGGGTGTCAACATTCTTGAATGCTATCCTTTGACCTCCACATGTATGTGCACACATATGAGAGATCACCACCAAACATATAAAAACATGCATAGCCACACACACATATATAGCACATGCATTAAAAAAAGAACTATTTTTTTTCTCTAATTTCTTGGCTTAGCAGAAATTCCAAAGAGGCCCTCCATTGGTTGGTCTATGAGTTTTTATTGCAGGAAATTTTGTCTTAGTATTTTTTGTAGTTTGCTGTACATAGATTACTGTGTATTTGCAAGGAAAACACCAAAAGGAAATGACTCTGCACAAGGCTTTACTACATGTCAGAGAATATTTTCCCTTTCATTTTACATCCCTGTGCACAGAGAATTTGAATCAAGTTGTGATCACAGTCTTGATAGAATTTGGCATTCTGTTTTCATCCCTTAAATTCCACCACAGACATTTTTCTCTTTTTTTTTGTGACACAGCCTTCGTAATTATCGTTTTTAGGGGCTGTGTAACACATGCATGGGGTGTAGCAAAAATCACAGCACTGCTTGCCTTCTGTTGACAGCAGAGGCTGGGTCGGATTGCCGCTGCTACAGACAGGCCTATTATAATTCACTGTCAACATATGCTGAGCACTGAGGACCATGCGGAAGCAGAGCTCCACTGAGCACCTTTGTGCCTCTGGCATTGATCTTCCTCTGGATATTTCCTGCGGACGGGATTGCTTGGTAGAGGCTATAGTTCCAGTCACAGCTCCTGGCCATTTCCCATATCTCCTGGGTCCCTGCTAAAAATGAGCTCTTGGAAGCCACCTCTGAAGGCAGGTGGTAATGAGGTAGATGCCAGTCACTGTTTCCTTCCGTTCTCCTAATAATAGAAACCACCGATTCAGGCTCTGAGTGGGGACCAGGGCAGGGAGGGGTTGTGATGGAGCAGCTGTGTGGGAAGTGAGGCAGGCAGGAGTCCCCTAGCTGTGGCCTTCCATTTGTTGAGGACAGCTGTGGTGTCTTGATCGTCTGTTCTTACTGCATATCAGAACCAGACATATTTGTCTCCTTTCAGAACCCCAAGTTTCCCTAGTACCTCAGTCAAGCTGTACCCCTAATCTAAAATGCTTTTCTCCCTGGAACTTCTCATCTTTCAGCTTTGACCCAAGACTTCTACTTACATCAGTGTCACATCTGAGTTTTCCACTAGCACTCAAGATATATATCAAGAGTACAAATCAATGTATTCTTTGAATAGTTTTTTTTTGTTTTTCATCTCTTTTCTTTATTCTTTCTTCCTCCCCCACCTTTTTTTCTCTGTCTCCTTTCCCACAACTAGACTCCAGACTCCACAAGCATAGAGCCTCTCTGATTGGTTGTTGCTGGATCTCTTTGGCTCAGATAAAATACCACCTCAGACCCTAACATGTTTATTAAGTGGTAGGTAGATGAATGCAACATTATCAGTTAAGGATGATAAAGGATTATTGAAGGAACAATAACAGTTAATATTCTAGACCACAGCTTGAGAAATTGGGCAAAGAGAGGTCTTTGAGGGTGTCTGTTATCTCTACATCTCTGAGAAACAGGCTGGACTTCTAATATTTAGCTTTAAATAAAAGCTCCCTTTTTACATTCTACTTGAGATAGTGGGACATCCTTACATTGCTATAACTCTGTGTTTGTGTGTGTGAGTGTGCATGTGCACGTGTGTACCCTTATGTGTGCTTACATGTAGAAGCCAGAGACTGACACTGAATAGCAGCTTCAGTTTTTCCCCACCTTAAGTTTTAGACAGGCTCTCCCTATGCAGTTCTTGATAGACTGGAACCCACTCTGTAGACCCGGCCAGTCTTGAACTCACAGAGGTTGTCTCTGCCTCCCAAGTTCTAAGACTAAAGATGTACACCACCATGCCTGACTTTATTTTAGTTTTTGAGACTGGGTCTCTCATTAACCTTGAGTTATACTCGACTAGGCTGGCTGGCCACCAAGCCCCAGGGATCCTCCTTTCTCTGCCTATCTAGTGTTGGAATTACAGTTATATGCTACTGTGCATGGCTCTTTTACATGGGTCTAGGGATTGAACTCAGGGTCCTCATGCTTGTCTAACTAGCATGTTAAAGACTTAGGGATATCCTTATCCAACAGCTCTAAAGCCTTTACTCATGAGAAAAATCTCATTTCTAAAAATAGTCACCAGAAAAAGTTTTCTAAAAAATATTCCACTTAAAAAAATACAAAAAAACAAATCTAGTCTGAATTTCTGCTTGAACAACCATCTTTATCCCTCTTCCTCTTCATTTGTGATTTGTAAAGAAAAAAAGTTCCTTTCTCATGCTGGCCGGGTGACTAATTACATCTCAGCTTTGTAATTTAGTGTTAGACTATGAAAAGAGAAAAATAATAGCTCTTGGCCACTACCGATTCTTCCTGAAGCTCTCAGTTAGAAATGCAGAGACCTGGGCTGGAGAGATGGCTCAGAGGTTAAGAGCACTGGCTGCTCTTCCAGAGGTCCTGAGTTCAAATCCCAGCAACCACATGGTGGCTCACAACCATCTGTAATGGGATCCGATGCCCTCTTCTGGTGTGTCTGAAGACAGCTACAGTGTACTCATTAAATAAATCTTTAAAAAAAAAAAAAAAGAAATGCAGAGACCTTGGGTAGCAGCCAAGTGACACACCCATGCCATCTACAGACATGCTGTCACCTGGACTCTCCGTGCAAATCCCTTGTAGACACACATGACCATAATCAATAGCTTCCGGATTACAGGTACACCATAATTAGAGTATATAGTCAGATAACCCTGGGCTTACATCATGTTGAGTTTTGTTGTTGCTTGTCCTTGACCTTTGAACCTTTAAACTCATAGCTCAGTGTGTACATAGGTTCTTACATAGGTACTTCTATCTCTAAAACACTCTCTTCCAGGCTCCCCTCTTCCTAAAGGTAACTACAGCTCAGGTTCAACTCTTTAGAAAATCACCCTTTCTACAGGGAAAGCATGAGTTCACAAGCCAGAGGGCGTGGTATGAACCCCACTGCTCGCCATTCCATGAAGGCCAGTTACTATTGCCTACTTATTAGTATATGATTAGGTAACAGTTTTCAGTTTGCTCCCAGAAAAGTGTGCCCAAAGATCTGAACATTAGCATCAAATTTGGGCAGCATCTGTTTATCTATCCCAGGACTGACTAATAAAAGCCTCCCATGCATGGTCTATTGCTATTTTCCCATCTTCTAGGTAGAACCAAAAGATCAGAAGACCCAGGACAATGATAGAACCAAAATATAAAGAGCCTGGGTACCAGAATCTTCTTACAGATGAGCATCTATTTTGAGCTTTTTATGTGAATGAATGAGAATTAAATTTGCATGTGTCAAGACAGTGTAGCAGCGGGGAGCGAACACTAACACATTAATTCTGCGAGTTGTAGGACTGGCTTCTTCCTTGGGGATAATAGCAGGGAGTTTGAGAGTACTTGACTAGCTAACACCTGTGAAGCATCATGCTAAGAGCAAGCATTAAGCGTTCACTATATGTTTACTAGCATCACCACCACTAGTCATCTTTTAAAGATTTATTTTTATCTTATGTACATGAATGTTTATCCAAATGCATGTATGTGCAGCACATGAACACAGTGCCCAAGGAAGACAGGAATGGGCATCAGATACCCTGGACCTAGAGTCATGGCAGTTGTGAGTGTCCGTGAGGTGCTAAGCACTGTTCTGCAAGAACAGCAAATGCTCCTGTCACCCTCTCTCCAGCTCCACTATTATTCATCTTTTAAATGAATGCTAAAGATCATCAAGAGACGAGCAGGGGGCTAGCCCAGTGCTCTACACAGTCACCCTCTTACCTCTTTACTTCTTGCACGTAGTCAGCATTCCTGTCAAAGAGGTGGGTCACAGAATCTTTGATGGCCTCATGCTTGAAAGTAGAGGCTGTTCCAAAGACGGTCACATTGGGGACGGTGGAACACAGCTGAGCCACAGCTTGACCCTGGAAATGACACACAGTATCCACATCACACTTGAACATCCCCATTCTGAGAGAAGAATTACATAACGTGGGTCAAGAACCCGGCATAAAACACGACACTTAAAGACACAGTAAATCTTAATTATCTAAGAGCCAGTCTTGCTGGGCAGAAAGTAGAATTTCTCAACTTTGGTATAGTTGACGCTTTTAAAGCTTGGATTTATGTTTTTCAGTTAGGGGTAGAGGATATTTATCAGCACCCTTGGCCTCTACCTTCTTGAGGTAATGGACATTTCCAGATTGACTGTGACAGCCAAGTATGTGTTCAGACATTGCACCACGTATCCTGAAGGACAGAACCTTGGCTTCCTTGGCAACAACTTGTGTGGGGGGAAAAGTCAAGAGGAGCCAGAGAACTCTCAACTATTATTTAACCCCGCTGAGCTGAATCTCAGCAGAAACGCTACCTGTTCCACAGCAACCTTGGAGAACGTCTTAACTTTGGCTCTAAGAAGCAGATTCTGAGCAAACACCTGAATATAAATGTTTTATTTGTAAGATAATTTTAGACACTAACAGGATTAGACCCAAACATGGAGTCAGCAAAGGGCACATCCTACAAGTGCATGGCTTACAAAACCAAGGACCAGAGTTTAACTCTCCAGAATTTACATTCAGAAAAAGGGGTGGGAGGGGGACGAAGAAAAGAAAGAAAAGCAAACAGTTGGTCACGGTGGAACATACTTGTAGCCTTAGTGCCGGGGGAGGGAGAGACAGGAGAGTTCATAGGGCTTGCTGGGCAGCCATCCTACCCAACTGAACGTGTTTCAGGCAAATGAGAGACACTTTTTCAAAAGAAATGTGGATGGCAAACTGAAGAACAATATGTAAGATTGTTCTCGGGACCTTCCACAAAGAACACACATGTGCACATGAGCCTATGCACACACACACACAAGTATAAATATGCACACATTCCCCCTACATATAAAAAGACCCCAAAAGAAAACTGTATGATTTAACCCAATGGCTCAGTTCAACAGGATATAACACTTGAGAGAAACAAAATCCCCCAAAGAAAGAGGTAGCAAATTAGTATCTGCCGTGGACACCCAGAGGTCAGTCTCTGACACTTCTATGATAAGGGGCACACCCAACCAATTTCCATCTAGTACTGATGAGCAACTGCTTCTGTAGGAGTAATTCTTGACATATCTGGTGTGTCCTCATGAGGCAAATGAGTTCTATGGCTAGACCGAGGCACCCAGCAAGGCATAGTCCGCATGTTGTGTGTGGAGCAGATATGGCCGACTGACACTGTTCCATAGGGAGGGGTTAAATGAGATCTTATACTACACTGAAGACCTGGGACAAAATGTAATTCTGACTAGATACTCAATCTTAATCATCTATCCCCCCCTGGGAGCTTATTATATCCAGGGCTAAAGACGGCCAGTCAAATAAAAAGGTCAACATGGACTTTAAATGGCAAATGGTCTAGGAGGGGATTACAAATGCAGTTAAGAGCTGGGTGATTTGTGTCTTCTTTACCAATACAGTCAACATTTAAGACATTGAACAAAATTATGTGAGCATGTGCATCTTGAAACTTTCAAGTAAAACCCAATTTTCTGGTAATTAAGATGTATTTATATAAAAAAATAAGCTGCTATTGTTCTCCAGCATCCCATTTACCATTTGAAAGAGGGAGATTTTTTTTTCTACCAGTCATCTGCCACTACCATTTCTGCCTATCATCTTATTTTCATGTCCTCGTGTTGGTAGATAACTCGAGTTGGCAGGTCAATTTACAGAAATGTTATCTTACCACCTTTCCCAATTAAAGGCAAGATGGAGAGATCCGTAGAATGTCAGAGTTGGAATATCACCCCATGTCTCCTCCCCAACACCACCTTATAGGCGAGAGAAAGGTCCAGGTCTCTCAGTTTTTTAGAGGCATGGCTGGGACTCAAATCAAAGGCTTCCCAACTGCAGTCATTTCCATTTTCTGTTCTTCTAGACTTATTTTGACATTTTAAGCTAAACAATTTTAAGCTGCTGCTTACAATAGACATGGCATGATCCCTGGAAGGTCAACATTTCAGAACATGGACATCAACCTAAGATTCTACACAGGGCACAGTTATTTATTTAATGTTTTGTCCCAGATTTCATAGGACAACCAGGGCTCTGTCTTCTAAGTGAGCATAAATATAATCAGCCATACAGTAACCCCTTCAAGTTCACTGACCTCATTCAGCCTTGGTTACATCTCTGACGTGATATGGCTTGAGCACACTCTGACAGTGATGGGAGAGGTTACAATTAACTTTATCATCCCCGCATCCCCTTCTACCCTCTGTCTTTGGGCAAATGTGACATTTATTCATTCAGCTGTTTTCCAAATCCCTATTGTTTAGTTCAATGCTATTGATATCTGTCTCCATCTGATGAATTCCCCCAGACAACACATCAAATTCATCTGACCCAAAACACAAGTCGTCACCACCTTGAAGATGGAATTCAAATCTTTAAATCAGGTTGTGAGGAATGCTGCAAGGCTGACATGATACACTGGGTGGCTCTCATGATAGAAGCTTCTGTTCTCGCACGTTTGTAACTCCTTCCAAATCAAGACGTTGACTCTTCCCTTAGGTTATATGAGGGGGATTTCTGTCCCAGGCTGCATTCCTTGGCCTGCAGATAGCTACCTACTGCCTCTGTCTCTTCACTTCATTTTCCCTCTGTGCCAGTTTCTTGTGTACAAAACTTCCCCTCTTCTGAGGATGCCACTACCTTGGGTGAGGGACCATTGTAAGGATCACACTTTAATCTGATGGCTACTTCTGTAAAAATCCTGCCATGATTTGAATTAAAAATCTGGCAAAGGTGTGAGTGTTCATGGCTTGTTTCCAAGACTGCAGTGTGCTTGAGAGACGGTATCACCCTGAAGGTGAAGCTATGGGGGAGTGTTCATGTCATTGTCAGTAATGGTGGCCTTTGAAGGGGATGTTGGGACTCTGGGTTTCCATCTTTCTTTTTCATGACTGATTATGGTAAAGACAGTTTTATTCTACCACGTGCTCCCACCATGATATTTTAGTTCAAAACAGTCCTAAAATGGCAGAGTCATAATATTAGGGGACTAGGGCTGTACCCGAGATCCATTGACTAAAATCAACAAACAGGCATGAGTCTATATAATGTAATGTGCATATTATAAATAAAATAATATGTGTATATAGCATATATTTTTTCATCTTTATTAACTTGGGTGTTTCTTATTTACATTTTGATTGTTTTTCCCTTTCCCTGTTCCTGGGCCAACATCCCCCTAGCCCCTCCCCCTCCCCTTCTATAAGAGCGTCTCCCTCCCCATCCTCCCCCCATTACCGCCCTCCCCCCAATAATCATGTTCACTGGTGTTTCAGTCTTAGCAGGACCAAGGGCTTCCCCTTCTACTGGTGCCCTTACTAGGCTATTCATTGGTATATAGCATGTATTACATGTATGGAACTACATAGTTAGAATACTGTATAATTAGATATTGATAATAAATATAATGCTGTATACATAAACACATATGCATATAATAATACATAATATAGAACGTTTAAGGGCTGGAGAGATGGTTCAGCAGGTAAGAGTGTATCTTGGCCTCCTCTTCTTGCCTTCTTGGGCACTCTTATGCACATGCATGACAGACAGACAGACAGACACACACACACACACACACACAAGTCCAATCTTAAAAGCATAAAATAGAATATTTAATTAGTGATAGATAATCAAGATTCTTTTAATAATATCTGTAAACTGTGTAAATGTGCATATGGTATGGCATTATGTAAGTAAGAATGACTGGAAAGCGGAACTTGAGCTGCTGGTAGCCGTTTAGCACCCCATCAACTCGCTGAGATGATTAGAGACCCCTATACGATCTCAATGATTTTCTTAAAGGTAAATACTGCTCCGCGTTCAGTAGTTAAGCATTTTCCCTCACAGTTATAGGAAAGCTGTCCTCTGCTTTCTCTCGCTCCCCAGGTAATGCAAGATCAGCAGCTCATTCATTCTTCATTCCCCCAGCTAGCTGAGGAGTCGCAGGGACTCAATAAACATTTGTGGGAAATAGAATGACTTCCCAATAAAAAAGATTTTGCAATTTGCCTGCAGACCCGCGGCATTAAATGAACAAGACAATCCATGTTCCTGGCAGCAGCAATAAGCGGAGTTGTGCACATGCCTGTTTTAATTGACTCCCCTTCTCTCTTAGGGACATGAGCACTGTGCTCCAAGCACCTCTGTCCTTCTCTGTGGCTAACAATGCAACAGTGATAGCAGTTGCGCTTCCCTTTGTCCCTCCATGAGCCAGGCACAAAAGGCTTTGTTAAATCTTTAAACCTCTCTAAAGCAATTTTTGTTTCCTATTTAAGCCTCAAAATGGGCATTCAGAGGGATGGGCCTGTGAATGAGAAAGCCATGTGTCTGGACTCTACGGTTACCCACTCTGCTGTTAGTTTTTCCATCTGTCTATCTGATCATGTAGGCTGCTGACCCAAGACCTGACCTTTCAGCAGTTACATATGTGTTCGACTGCATTCCTAATTATCCTCAGATGCATACAGCCCTTGCCTGAGTTACCAATTAAATAAACCTAGCTGGGATTCTTGGAGATACTGTAGTCTTGGCCTCAATCTCAAAGGTTTCACTGGTCTGCTCTATAGAATGGGGCCTCAGGGTATAGGGGTGAACAGGTTTCTATGTCTATTTCCATCATTCCACCGTCACAAGGTTACTGGAGCCTCCCAACATACCCCAAAACAGAGAGAAGAGGAAATCCACGGACAATCATGAGGAAATGTTTCAGGTCTCCATGACTCTGAATAACAAACAAAAGGGCAATGCAAGGCAAGATCCTGCCACAGAAAAGCCAGGAGCAGTAAACAAGTGGTTAGAGGAGCAGTAGGATTACTAGCCTTTGGTGTGGTCCATACTGGATGCTGACTAAGCAACAGCCTTTAGCTATAGTTTTGGTGATGGGAAGAAATTCAGTAGGATTCTAAAAACCGAGCATTGAAACCACGATCTCATCAGAGCACCGAGATCCAGGATCAGCACCAGAGACTCAACCATACAAAACACATGAATGGGTAGCTCACAGGAGACTCTCTAATGCAGATATCATCAATCTTCCCAGTCTTGCTTCTGACCATGGAGTTCACTAGAATTCTGGCTTTGATTCTAGGGAAAAATACCCACTTCTTATCAAGGGTTACCCTATCGCTCACCATAGGATCTTTGGTTACACAGTCACTATTCCTCGGAATCCTCTTCCCTGTCATTAGTCAGGATGATTCCACATCATCATTTATAGCTCAGTGCCCCATGTCTTTAACTCATTGAATCCTTCAGATGTACCTGTAATGGCTGTCTGCTGGCTCCTTTGCGAGAGGTCCCTGAATTGCAAAGCCCAGTTGCACATGGCTATTCTCATCTTGGATTATGTATTTTAATGGAGGAAAGAGCAGAGTCAATGTACCATTAAAAGTCCAGTGACATTCCTAAACCAGTTCCAAGGAAAGTCATGGTTTAAAACCCAATGGTATACTATGCTTTTGTAAGGACTCAGAGAATAAGAGGTGTGCATTAAGGAGGAATATATGTGCATTGGAGGAGACTAGATAGCGAACAAAGAAGGAGACCCCTCCCCGCATGTTATGTGCCCTTAATGAAATGCGTCATGTGACTGGGGGCAAGTTAATCTCTTGGTGTCACAGTTTTACTGTTTTGAAAATGGGAACTTAGGGGGCTGGACAGATGGCTCAGCAATTAAGAGTGCAGGCTGCGTACTCATGAGGAGGTTGGAACTCAGCGTGCAAATCACAAGCCAGGTGTTCAAGACATTCCTATACGCCCGGTTCTATAAGGGGTGGAGACAGGAGTTACTGGCTTTCATCCAGTCCAAGAAAACAGGCACAGGTTGAGTGAGAGACCAGGCATCAAAGGAGTAAGTGAAGACTAATAGAGAATATCCACCTGTTACCTCCTTCTGACCTTGTCATAGGCACACTAACCTATGCATATGCACAGAGGTGGATATACAGGGACACAGACACACATTAATTAACCCATCAATCAATTTATAATGGATGGCTTTCAAGGTTGTTCCAGCTTAAGATTTTTGCTCACACTAACTTATTCTTCATCGGAACCCCAGAAAGTCTATCTGAAGACATTTCTTTGAGACAGTGAGAGCCAAACTAGACCTGAGGGCACAAGCTATTCATCCCAGCTACTTGAGAAGTAGGGGCAAGGAGAATACAAGTTCAAGGCCCACCTAGGATACAGAATGAGTTCAAGGCCAAGCATGCTGGCAGCCTTGAGTCTAGTCCCTGAAACTATTGAACTATTGAAAAATAAAGCAGAGAGGGAGAAAACAGGAAAGGAAGTTTCTATCAGCGTCATAACCACTTCTGAGTTCGCTTCAAAAATAGACTTCAGCTTAGCTGCTCCTAAAGGTTGTTTTAACTTTTAAACAGCTTATGGAAACCACAGGCCATTAATGTGGTCAGAGAATAGGAAAATAAACTTAGCATAATGAACCTGTGTGTGCACCAAGAAAATGCATAGAGGAAATGGAGAGGAAAGATTTATTCCAAAGACTCAGAGGCTGGTGTTTTCCATTCTCATCAATACACAGAGGCACAGTCTTGCAAAGGTACTACCTGGGCCTCTGGGCATTCGCACTTTCCTTAAACCTTTCTTGTATGACAATATAAACTCTTATGTTGGGGACTTCACAATTGATGGCTGCCCTTTGCCTGTTCAACAATTCAGTCCGTTCCATTCTGGGAAGAACATGATCTATTCAAACCTCATCTTGGGGACTGCTCTCTGTGACCCACCACTAAAATCAGCAAAGTGTATTCTGTGGGTCCACCCACTGCTCTCTAAAGATTCGTCCGTCTTTCTTTTCCTTTGGTGTGTTCTTGCAAAGCTGTTGACCTAAACATGACACTAATTGTAGCAGGCAGGTGCTGAGAATTTCAATGCCAAGAAGTATGTGGATAAGGTGAAGGAGAGGGAGAAAAGTCAAGAATGATTTTTTAACCACTCAGGATATGAGTTTGGATCTATTGTAGAATGCTGATTTTGGAGTGCATCAGCCATTACCGGCTTCATCAGAGCAGCTGTGGCTAAAACCGACCATCAGGATTGAGCCTGTTCATGTTCCTTTGTAGAGGGAGGGGACCAGGGACATGGCTCAGCTCTTATTTGATATTCCACCACTCCCTTCCACACCCATTGCCATGTAATTCTTACCTGGGTGCATATGGTCTTGTTAAGTGGCAGAGAATATAGAAGTTGGAAGGCTAGTTGGAGGGGGAGGGATGGGGCTTCGTTTGTACTGTATCTTAGTTTGGGTCACTATTGCTCTAATGCAACCCAGTGACCAAGAACAAGTTGGGGAGGAAAGGGTTTATTTGGATTACATTTCCACATCTCTAAATCCATCACTGAAAGAAGTCAGGGCAGGAACTCAAACAAGGGTGGGGGGACCTGGAGGCAGGAGCTGATGCAGAGACCACGCAGGGGTCACTTACTGGCTTGCTTCTCAATGGCTTGCTCAGCTTGCTTGCTTATAGAACTCTGGACCACCCACCCAGGGGTTTCCCCACTCATAATGGTCTGGCCCTCTCCCATCAATCACTAGGAAAATTCCCTACAGGCTTGCCAATAGTCCTATCTTATGGAAGCACTTTCTCAATTGAGAAATGGAATCCTTCCTCTCTGATAACTTCACCTGGCATCAAGTTGATATAAACTAGCCAGCAACTAGTACCACCCACTCTCCTTTTTAGGGGTCTCTTGAAATGCAGATTCCCATTGCTTCTCTGCCTTTTGGGTGAGGTCAGTTGAAATGCAGATTCCCAGGCTCCACGCAGACCTTTGGTAGGAGAACGGTCCAGATAGGGAGTTGCAGTCCGAGTTTAACAAGTCTTCTTGTTGAGTCAAATGCACACAACTCTGGATGCAGGTAATCCTAAGTAGCTGTCATCTGCTCTATGGGATGTAGGTAAGAGGTCCACCCAACAGACCTGAATGGCAGGATTCTGTTCAAAACCCAAATAGAAGTTGGTTCTTAGTATATCCTTTCTATGTTCCCTCGGGATTCTGATGTGCAGCGGTGCTGATCTACTTCTTCATGATGGCTCCCCACCTCTAATGTCTTCCATCATGACCCTGTCATGCTCCATTTCTTCTTTGTCTAAGTGAGGTTGACATCACAGCCACAGACAGGCCCAGTGTGTGGGATCCTGTCAGTCAAGAAAAACTGATGTAGGCTTCTATGACTCAGACACAGAAAGAGGAAATAGGTCCTTAGCACCAAGAGCAGGGCCCGAAGCTCTCAACCCTTTGGTAGCCTGACCTCTGAGCTACTTGGGTTGGAGCCACAGAAACTGTACATTGAGTTTCCCAAGAGCTCTGACTCATGGTCCAATTAGAAATGTAACTGTCCTGTAGCTATTTTCTCTGAATGTCTCCCTCCTGAAAAGGCCTTGCAAGCCTCAGGAACGGGAATGGAGTAAGTATACACTTTTCTTCAGCCAGAGTGCTTTGAGCTCCCCTCTGAGGCACGAGGCTAAAGGGTAAGGGGGGAGGAGGAAGCTCGCAGCCTGCTGTGCACCATCCAGGCTTTTATGTGTTCTATAACATCAATTCTCTCCACCTTCATCAAGAATTCCACTGTGCACATACCAACTACCCCTCCTCATGGGGATGAAAGAACTGAAGCAGAGAGAAGTCAGGGAACCACCACACTAGGTCTCAGAGCTACAGCCACAGGCAAGATCCGAACCACCTTTGTCTTCTTTGTCTGCTAGGCTGCTATGAGATAGCAGTGGGTATGTGAGCTATAGTAGGCTACAATGGGGAGAGAGAGAGAGAGAGAGAGAAAGAGAGAGAGAGAGAGAGAGAGAGAGACAGAGAGACAGAGAGAGACAGAGACAGAGAGAGACAGAGACAGAGAGACAGACAGAGAGACAGAGACAGAGAGGAGAGAGAGACAGACAGAAACTCTTAACAGGCTAGTTATTTTTCATCAAGCATTGTGACAGATGCTTGCTGCCATCTCATGCTTCTGCCCAACCTGTCCTTGGTCCCCACCATGTACACAGGCTCAGAGAAGACAACTGCACAGCTTCAAGGTAGTTCTGGACATGATGGGATTTACCCCATTCCCCTGTAGTGCCAAGGGCAAGCTCTTGGTTCTTTGCTACTGACCTTCAAGGAGACAATAGGTGGCTTGGCAAGGTGAAGCACCCACTCTTCGGACAGAAAAAGACCAGGGGTGGGGGAGACAAGAGAGGTAAAAGGGAGGGTACCTATGATCAAACTACCATATATACCTGTATGGTTATATCAACCCAAAATCCAGTGATTTGTACAATGAGTATATATTCATGACAATAATAGGGGCTACTGTGGTTCAGTTGCTAGAGTACTTTCCTAGCATGCATGAAAGCTTGGGTATAATACCCAGCACTGCTTAAAACTAGAATTGTGGCACAGGTCTTCAATTCTATCACTCAAAAGGTAGATGGAGAAAAATCATGAGCTCAAGACTAGTCTTTGTTTACTAGCTAGCTTCAGGCCAGTCTGGGTTACATAAGACTCTGTATCAAAAAAATATGATAAGGGCAGGATGTGTTGATGCATGCCTTTAATTCCAACACTTGAAAGTCAGAGGCACGCAGGTCTGTGTGAGTTTACAGGCCAGCCTGGTCTACATAGCAAATTTCAGGCTAGTCGGGGTGATAAGTGAGACCCTTTCTCAGAAAAGAAAATATATTATGATAAGTTTTGAAAAAGATAGAAGGGAGATGGTCATAAACCCCTACTCCTAGTTGAGGATCTTTTGACAGTTGATGGTTTCTTGGGGTGGGAGAGTCAGGATTTTTTTCTTTTTAAGTATGGTACCTGGTAGGTTGACCACACTCCATTGGAAAGCCCCACATCTGAGAGTTTATGGGCAACACAATTAGACTCAGTGAGTTAAATTAAAAATCAAAAAGGAGCTGAATATGATCAAAATATATTGTATGAATGCATGTATGAAATTCTTAGAATTGATGGAAATATTTTAAGGCATTTTTTGTTTGTTTGTTTGTTTGTTTTAAATGAAGCTCCTGGCTCCAATTCCTGGTTTCTTTCTGGACTCCCAATCCCTGGCTGACACCTGGACTCTCACTGCCTGATTGAATATAGGTACATGGAGGCGAGCTAAACCTCAGAACTCCTTTTCAGACCAGGGATGGTAATGACTAACTCATAGGCTCTAATGTGGTTCAAAGGAGGTAACTTCTTTTATGCTGTGATTTACACAGGGTCAGACCCGAGCAGGTGTCTCAAAAAGCGTCGTTATGAAGCACTTTCTTGCGTCTGAGACCAAATTCCTTGAAAGCAGCTTAAAGAAGGGTAGATGTATTTTACTTCTTACTCTCAGCGACTACAGTCCTACACGGTGACGGCTGCATGCCAGCTGAACAGGCCTATTTGTAGTGGCAGGGGCATGTAGCAGCAGGCTTCCCATGATGCTAGACGAGGACTGGAAACAGCATGGAAGGTATGACCGTGATCTAATATTTGCCAGCCTGTTCCCAGCGACCCACCTCCACCAGCTATGTGCTCTGTTCCAAATGTTTCACAACCTCCTGAAACAGGGTCATTAGCCGGGATCCAAGGGTTCAATGCAAAAGCCAGTGAAGTACTTTTCATGTTCAAACCACAGCTACTGTCCCCTCCCCCCTGCCTTCCCAAACCATTGCTTCCGGGATACTTCCCAGAATTCCCTGGAAGAGTCAGTATCTTGTGCTCTGTCAGCGTGCTCACTCACAGCCTTAGAATCTCCATTGTCTTCTACCCATCCCCCTTTGCTCGTCTGACTTCTGCCTTCCTATTATTTTTTATGTTCCGCTCTTTTTGAGACAGGATCTGACCTGTAGTCCAGGCTGACCTGGTACTCACAGCAATCCTCCTGCCTTAACCTCCTGAGTGCTGAGATTACATCTGTGAGCTCCACCCGCCTCCATACACACACTCACACCACTGAGTCTAAATAAATGTTCTCATCTGTGCACTTGAGAAAGTCTGACTACCCTAGGGGTGGGAAATGTGCTCACTGTGGGGGGCAGGGGGGTGCTCAGCATGGTGAGTACCCAGGCCAGGAGCACAGTGAATTCCAGGGTTTTTACTCTTCTTACCCAAAGCATGATTTCATTCTTTGCAATGATCTTAGGTCCAGTTATTCCAGGTTAAAAGGCTTTTTCTAAGGCATTCTGGGACAATTGCAGGGCAATAACCTGGGTTGGAAGGGTTCCATTTATAACTGTTGTCGATCAGAAACGACATCTGGCTAGAATTTTATGTGAATTGGGAAGTTAACCCTGCCCCCACATAGGTGAGAGTCTGGGCAACTGAAGTGAGGAGAGTCTTCGCTTGTCTTCATGAAGTTGGTGTCCTTGTGCAGTATATACCCTGCCCAACTGAATATGAGAGCCCTACTAACCTGCCTTTATAGGCATCACACCAAGTCTTGTGTCTCTGGAGAGCAATACTGTCCAGGCTGTGAAGGTTGTGCACAGTCACAGGAAGAACCATAGCTCACAGATTGCCTCTTTGCCTCAAGTTGGACCGTAGTAACTATGTAGCTAGAATCACGGCCAAGGAGCAGCCAGCCCACCAGATGGCAAAGTCCCCTTGCTGGACTCTAAATCACAGAGAGTCAGAGCTCTTCCAGCCTGGCTGCCTTCCATCTGGTGCACCTGGACAGATTTCTGGGATGGCTGCATTTGCATAGTAGGGATGCCAGGTTCCTGTTTGCAGCCAAATGACAATTTGTACCCGTTTGTAGCTGCAGTTTTTATAAATTCACCTCTTTCAACCCAAACGAAATTGAATTACAGTCCAGCAAGGTGACCAAGTACACCATATAATTTATGGTTGACATGGGAAAGTGGGAAATGCTATTGTTAATTTTCCTTGCTCAATAGATATAAATTACAAGGGTTCTGGTAAATTGGGTCATACTGTCAGGCTGATACTGAGTCAAGAGAAAGAACTTAGAAGGGTGGACAATCGGGAAGAGCCTCAGTGGAGCCTGATCTTTGGGTCTATTGCACATTACTTGAAGGACTTGAACGCTGAATGGATGGCTATATTCATACCCCAGACAACCACGTGACAAACTAGACATAGAGGTATTGAACCTGTGAGGAAACACATGCTTATCTCTCTTACTTTGAGCTGCAGTCTACACAGCGTCTCCTCCCTAAGCACAGGCATTTGTGAACCAACTTGCCATGGTGCCTGGCAGAGATTAAGTGCTCTTCCTTGGGATGTGGTTTTCCAGCTCAGCAACCCACCTTCTGCCCTGCTTTCAAGGTCTGCACTCGCCGAAGGTATTTCATGAACCAGAGTATTAGACTCCAGCTGGAGCCCAACCCTGGTTTCAACACTTTCTGATGTGATGTTAGCATTTCATCTGAGAGCTCCTGCCCTGGCCATGAACGTTTCCAACTCGGACTGGTGCTTTGATCCTGGTAGCCTTCACAGATCAGTCATTGGGACTCTTTCTTGTGACTTCAAATCCTGAGGCTGGGGTTCTGAATGGGGCAGGTCAGGACCCGTCACTGCTGGAGGTGACATCTGAGGCTCCCAGATCAGACTAGTTCACCGGTAAGTCCTGTAGGCAACTGATGTGCAGTGGATCAGAATCCAGATAAGGTTTCCCACTGGGGTGCTTAGACTTAGCCACTCCGTCTTTCTGGGCCTTTATCTTCGGGCTGACTCCTTGCAGGGCAGCAAGCGTCCCCGAAGCTCTTTGTCTTGCTGCTTCGTTTTAAGGCGAAACTTACAAAGTTAACCGGAATGCTTTGTGGATACCACCATGAGCAAAATGATTTCGTCCTTAGTATTGTTTACTAAGCCATCTCCCTTACTTAAACAACGGCATTCTTGGTATGTCCTTTGTCACCTCTTTTTCAAGAGCAGTGGGGTTCAACCTTCCTAATGCCATGGCCCTTTTAATATAGTTCCTCATGTTGCAGTGACCCCCAACTGTAAAATTATTTTCATTGCTACTTCATGTGTAATTTTACTAGTTATGAATAATAATGTAAGTATCTGTGCTTTCTGACGGTCGTAGGTGACTCCTGTGAGAAGGTAATTCAACCCTAAAAGGGGTGGTGACTCACAGGTTGAGAAGCACTGATCTGGAGCCCTGATATAGTATTAGCACATGGAAGCTATCCACAAAACTTGGAGCAGGTGCATCAACGAATCTTTTGATTTTTTCCCTTCTTTGCCATCTCTGAAGGCCTCATCGTTCCTGTCTCTGGCTCATCAGCATTTCACAATGCTTTTATTCAGTGCATGTTTTATTTAGTAAATATTGTTTCATACATGTGTCAGAAGTTCATGAACTCACCGGTCATCAACTTTTGGCTGTAGGATTTTCTAGGCCCTAGGAACACTAAATAGCATGTTCTGGGGACAGAGCAGCTCCAGAAATACTCCATCATATTTATGAGTCACTGTGGCAGATCACACAAGCAGCCAGAGCACATGTGTGTGGTCATGGTGCCCTCCTCAAGGTAGCTGTAGTTGAGAAGGAGAGAGTCCTCCATGGGTCTCAACACACCAATATTGACATGAAAAAATTCATCTCATCCTATCTTTTCAAGAAGATTTTGGGTCAGACATTTGGGCTTGTCTCCCACCCTTAAGTCCGAGAAGCACAGGTTGGAAGACATGTGTCTTGAAAATGCTCTTGGGTCATTCAGTCTGACTTCTGACCTACTGAGGAAGCACTTCCCAACTCAGCATCCTCCTGTAATGGATCCAGGATGAGAACATAGCCAACAAGATAGAAGCTGATGGCCTCCCATGGTAGTGAGTTCTTTGTTGAGGTGACCTTACTATCTCAGAGGGTCTTAATTGTGATGTTCAATAGATAGCCTCACCATAAATCTTGCTGCCAGGAAGCATGACCCACAAAGCCACAGACTTGTTTGCACTGTATCCTTTTCATTACTGTTATGATTCCAACATCCATCCTGTATCCTGGGCCTTCTGTTTCCTGGCCAGAGCTTGTTTACCCCTTCACCTCTTTCTATGGGCTCACGTCCAGTAAATAATGGCCTGAAAGGTGATAAGTCTCTTAAATGAGACACAATGGAGTATCAGCAGTTATAGATATTTTTGTGTTCATAGCTGTCTTATGTGGGTAATAGAATTTGCAGTAGCATGGATGGATCAGAAAGATCAGAGTAACACTAAAGACATAGAAAGGAGCAGGTCATTTGCATAGCATGACTTCATGTCTTCATAAAAACACCAAAAGTTGTGTGACTGCATTGTGGGATGGTATCACCCACTTAGAACTGCTGCTTCCCATCCAGACTAGGCCTTTTACAGAGATACACGAGAGACCTAGAACACAGATCTTCCTCATGCAATCAACAGCTGCCACAAGCTTTCCTTTTATTTGCAGCATATTGCATCCCATGCAACCTTGCATTTTCAAATCAAATCATGTCTACTCTCTGATGGGCAGGCAGAACAATGTACCTAGTTGCATAAAGTCAAAAGGGAATGTGGGATTAGGGGCTAGGGGTATAGTTCAGCGGTTGAGAGCTTGCCTAGCAGATGCAAGCCCAGAGTTTGATCTTTAGCACCTCCAACAAACACACAAATATAGAAGTTCACTACTGACCTAGCATGTGGGACACACAACACAATGACCATTTATCTGAAGCACCAAGTCACCTAAAAGGGGGGAGGTGGGTTTATCACTGGTCCCCTGTATCCTCCCACACACTCATTGCTATACACATAGATTGCAGTCACCAAAAGAACTAAATGTTAGCTACTGTAATCTCTGTTTCTGATATGACCTTCATTCCTAGAAAGTAATTGGCATCACAGGAAGCCATGGATTGTCCTGCACAGCAGAAGCTCTGAGTCTAAGAGTTATTTCTCCTGCTATGTGCAGACAATGGAGAAGGAAAGGTGCCATAATACCATGGTGCCAATCTGCATGGCCTCCATTAGGCTCTTTGCAGAAAAGCATTGTTACCAAAGCAACACACATTTGTGGCCATTATAAAGAGCTACATTCCAAAGCTCCAAAAGGCTATAGAAACCCATCAACTATAATGGCATTTGTCAGAGATAAGCACTCTGTCCCTTTGGCTTATTTCATTCTTGTTTTCTGATAATGTGTTTGCTTACCCAAAGACTTGGAACTGGGATGAACGCCACTGTGAACTTTTGGTGTATTTTTTTTTAATTGCTAAGCTTACATTGTATTTTGCTGGATCGTGAAAAAAAATCTTAACACCATCATTTTCTGAATAGGATGCTTCTATTGAATGGCTAAACTTTAATTCTTTTGAGTAAATCTACATCTTACTTGGAATTTTAATGTGTACTATATTAAACCATATTTAACTGACTACCTTTATGAAGAGACCTCTGTTATCTGCAAAAGATAGTGTCTTTTATCTACAATATATAATTTGTATCCAATATGTTACTTGACAGGCTGTAAGTACCTGGTGTTTGAATGAAGAGTGGTTATCTGTGGTTTTTTCCCTTTCCTTTGTGTGTGTGTGTGTGTGTGTGTGTGTGTGTGTGTGTGTGTGTGTGTGTGTGTGTGTTGGTCCATGGGTCCTTGTATGTGGAGGCTGGAGGTTGATGTTTGAAATTCTTCTCAATCGCTCCTCTACCACATTCACTGAAATAGCACCTCTCAGTCAAATCCAGAACTTGCTGACATGCATAGTCTTGTTAGCCAGATGTTCTCGGGATCTCCTGTCTTTATCTTCCAAGGACAGAATTACATATGGGCTGAGATACCAACCCAACCTTTAACGTGTGTCTAGGGCATCTGTATTCCCGTACAGCAAGAATTTAACCATTGGACCATCTTCACAGACTCTTGATTCTAGTTTCTTTAGAAGAGACTGCCCATTATTGAAGTTTTCTATTATTTCATTTGATTTTAGTTAGTACTTTTTTCTGTAGTATTGGGGACAGACCCAGGGCTGTGTGTGTGCTTAGCAAACTCACCAAGCTACATCCCAGCACTATGCCCTATATTTTTATTCAGTAGCCTGACCAGCAGGAAACTGAGTTCAAAAGACGCAGTGAAGTTTTACAGAAAGGATTTGGGGCATTAAAACAAAAATTTCCATCTCTTTGGCCTACAGAGGAATGAAGGAGGGCCCCACCAGGAGGTATTTTTGCTTTGAAGAATACATTTCAGTAGTGGGAAATCAAATACAGTCACTGGCTTAATGGTTTACAAGCTGTTTTAAATAATGAAACTGTCCACATATGGCTTGTGTTTGATGATAACATTCATTTATGAATTCCACATACTTCATGTATCAACTGTCTTGTAATTAAAATGCTCATTATCAGCACACAGATGTTGTCCAATTAGAATAGGTGAAGTTCATCAGTTTAATGTAATCCAACCCTTGCCACTCATTCCCTTCCTTATGGAGACAGTGCTACTCATTGGAATCACAGATTGCCATGTAGCCCAGGAAGATTGATGGGAAATTGCACAATACTCTTGCTTAGCATACAAGGGCAGTCAATACATAGCTGCTGCTGGGTGGACACATTAGTAGATAAGTGTGTGTGGATTATCTGGGTGGGTGGATGGATGGATGGGTGGATAGGTTGAGTGAATACATGGATGTATGAATGGATATATACCTGACTGGAATGGATGGCTAGGTTGATGACTGGGTGTACAGATAGGTAGGCAAATGAGTGAATAGTTGAAAGGGTAATCAGATGAAATCTGGTGAAGGCAATATTAGAAAGGCAAGGTATAGTGTGCAGAGGGAGAGAGGCAGAAGGGTTTTAGGAGGAGGTGACCTTTGAATGAGATATAGAATTATCCAGGTGGAAGGTCAAGTGTTGATGGTATGTGTTAGCACTTGCAAGGCAAAGGGCACACACAGCCATGTCTCAAAGCCAACATTTTAAAATAATGAGCAGAAATTTTAAAAAGAAAAGAAATGTCCACAGTATGTCAGGAATGAGGTAAGAGAAAAAAGTCTCTCACAGAGCTAAATTGTTCCCAGCAAGGCACGCAGGAACAGAAAGGCAGGTCTGGAGATGGAAAGTTGATAGAAAGCATTACGGGGACAAATAATTGTTTTGGTTTTTGGCTGATCATGGAAGATGGATTCAAGACCTTGGGTTCACTTCCAAATGCATCGTAAGAGAAAGATAAAGGTGCATATAGTTATCTCAAAGTAATCTTAGGAGTAAGGAGTGAGTTGAGGAAGCTGGCAAAGTCCAGAAAATGGTGAGGAATACAGCTCCACTCTAGTGGAGACCCTTTGAGAGGTCATATAAAATAAAAAGCCAGGCTCATGTTTCTCCCATCAAGAGGAACTGATTCTCCAGTTCTCATGTGGCATTCCCTGAGGGATGTTCCTGGGCGCACTAACTTCAGAGCCCTTCCAGCCCGGCCTAAGCATGCACCAAATTACACAAGAGTAATAAGCCTTGGGCAGTAAGATTCAGGATTTGCTGGTAGAAGATGGTACTGTCTTGCCAACCTCTGGATAAGAATCTGGGTCTGTCTGCTGCCAGGCTCAATGATATCTCTGTGTCCACAGCTCTGCAAACAAAGATTGGTCCAATGACTTCAAGCCATGAGCAATGCCTGCCCCGGTGTTTGTTGTGCCCTAAGGCCAGTGAGGAGCCTTCCCCCTCTAAACGCTTCCAAAACTTCTCAACATAGAACTGCCAACTTGGAACCAAAGATTCAAACAATGAACCTTTGGTGGTGTTATGTCGAGAAGTTTTGGAAACATTTGGAGGTAGTGTCTTGCTGGAAGGAATAGGCTACTGGTAGATGGGTCCTTGGTGGTAAATTATCACTAGCCGCTTTCTGGCCTTGTCCTCGGTTTCTTGGTCTGCTTTGATTTGAACAACTGTTTCTTATCACGGGCTCCCCATGATGCTCTGTGAAAGCACATGGTGTCCAGCAACTACGCATAGAACTCTACAAAAACCATCGACCAAAATAAATAATGCTTCTCTTAAATTGTTTCTTAGGAGACATTGCCAGAAGTCATAGTTCGTTAAATTAATCAATTAGAGAATTATTTTTCTGAAGTGATAGAGAATAGAACCAAGGACCTTGTGCATGCCAGACAAACTCTCTACCACTGAGCTATATATCCCCAGTGCTGTGTCCTATGAATATGTACAGCAGCCAAACTAGTAGGAATGTGAGTTAAAAGGCCTATAAAGTTCAGAAGAGATCTGAGGATGTGTATGGGTAAACATGTGTGTGTGTGTGTGTGTGTGTGTGTGTGTGTGTGTGTGTGTATTTGTTACATACATATTTGGCTATATGCCAGTTCATTACACACATACACCCCACGTGTGTGTGTGTGTGTGTGTGTGTGTGTGTGTGTGTGTGTGTGTATATATATATATATATATATATATATATATATATATATATAAGCATATGCCATTTGGCTATATGTCAGTCCCTGATGATAGAGTTTGATTTATTCCAAATACCTGCCTAGCATGCTGCCTAGCTCATGGTAAATAATAAAGACCTGTGGATAAAGTCTACAACGCACTCCATGCACTTTCTGTCAGAGGAAAGCAGAAGCATACTTGTCCTTCCATTATTCCCTTTCCCTCCAGGATGTCTAGGCCCTGGGCTGCCAGCAAGGAAGGAGTCCTAAGTAACACAGTGGAATGCCCACTTCTACTTGGCCCTCTTGACAGCCCAAGTCTTAGCACTGAATGTGCAGCCTCTCTCTCACCATGGGGGTGAACAGGGCTCTCTCAGTCACTGCTCTTGAGGCTTAAAATATTTGTCTTGCTTAATGCATTCCTGACTGGACCTGTCTCCTAATCACCTCAAATCCAGGCTTATTGCCTTGCGAGTGTAGATAATCCACTGGAAGGTCCAGAACTTTCTGTGGGAAAACTCACAGTTCCCTGGGAAATAAAGATTACCAGATGAAGTTGTATTTGCTCAATTTAGTACGAGATAGATTGGCCATCTGTTGAGGCTCTGGAGACGGGGAAGTACCATACCTATCCTCAAACAGGGGTGGCTTGGCGCATGCATCTTTGATAGCTTGATGCACTTCTTTCCTGCTCTCTCACTCTCTGAATGTCTTCCTAGAGGCCAAAACATTTACTATCAGGAAAGATAGCTTGTAGCAAGGTATTACCCATGCTCCAAAAATAGGTGAGTGGTCAGAGCCATGAGCAGATTGCTAAACCTGGACCTTCTGTCTCCTCCCTTCTTTTCTGACCTACATTCCTATTTTGAAGAAGACCCACCCAGTGTGGATTTCATCTCCATCTTTGCTACCTATCTATTTCGGTATGTGGCTTCACTTTAGTCAAGCTTGAGTATTTTAAAATTTCAAGCATGTCAATGAATTCGTAGTCTGGTTACCTGAAGTTGTTAGGAATGACAGACAAAGAGCCCATAGCAGCATGCTTGTGTACAATTGGGCAAGGAAAATACATTAAAATATATATTTTCCAACTTACCTAGGGTGATGTTTTGGCTATGAAAAGTTCCCCACAGACTCATGTGTTTGAACAATTGGTCCATAGCTGGTAATTCCATTTGGGGAGGTTGTAGAGACTTTAGAAGGTATATCTTAGTGGGAGGAACTGTGTCATGGGGAAGGGGGGTTATGTTGTATAAGACTTCATCTTTGTCCAATGATACGTGAGCAGGCTGCCTCATGATCTAAACCACAAAGACACTTGTTATGCTTTCTCCTTGCTGGCAAACTCTGCCCTCAAACCAAGAGCCAAACCAAGCCCTTCCTCCCTTACATTGTCTCTTGACAGGCATTAGGCCATACCAGTGAGAAAAAGGTAATATAGAAAAAGGTGCCATTTGTTATTATTTTGATACCCATTTATTCATTGGTTTAACATCAAAGATTTTGTTTCAATAAAACTTAATTGGTGGATCTGGAAGTGTGGAAAGGTCTACGTTATAGGGATAGGAGAGGGGCAGGTCCCTCATGATGTGTCATCAGCCAGCTTTCTCATTTGTCAGGACATGCCTTTTAACCTTGGCCCTCCAAATGCTTACAGCTCTCTCAAAGGACAATGTGATCTTGGGCTTCTGTGCCATTTCTGGTTACTTGAAAACACTTTTTAACCCTTAAGAATGCCTGGTATATTATCCCTCCTCATTCCAAGCAACTAATCATTTTCCTCTGAATTTCCATTGGTTCTATCTTTCCAGCCTCACACTATGTCCATATGTTTGCTTTCTCATCGGTGTCCTCCACAGATCCAGAATCCATCTAAATGCAAGGCCTGTATCTTCTAACCTCTGACTCTACAAGGCCTTGTACAGGATATGTTCCATTGCAAGCATCCATCCATTTAAATGTATTCCAATGGACTCTTAGGTTCATTATGCCTCAGACAATATTTTAGATAATCCTTGCAAAATAGAAAGTAGCCGATTTTGAAAAACCTAGGAGGTAGCTTTCCTTGCTGCATCCAGGCTTGGGTGCCACTATGTATATGAAATTTAGACTTGTTCTTACATGAGGATGGGCTCCCTTTTTGCTATGATTCTTCAAACCTGGGTGAACTCAGGTTGGTATCTCCAGAGGAAGAGCTCTCAGGCTCTCCCAGTTATACAAGAAGCCCTATTTTCTTCTCCTGGTCTAAACATCTGTCCTAACTACTGAGATTATGGTATCTAAGGAGCAGGGTGACTGCTTAGTGGAGTGCAGTTGTACATCACTAAGTCCTACTCACATCTATAATCTTCATCTTAGTTCTGCCTAGAAGAAGAAAACACTGAAAATCAGTCACAGTTATAAAACTATACCATTCAGTAATGAATATATTTATTCATGTGGTAACAGAGGACCATGGTTAGGGCTCTATACTTAGCATATGAAGGTTCAATTTCTGGCTCTACTATTTGTTGATTTATAGCCTTTCTTGTATTCTCTAAATATCAGCTCACTCATTTGTAAAATGAGGAAACCCAGGTAATACATACTAAGTAGGCAGTGAAGGGCCTGGTGCACAGTATTCTCTTAGCCATTTGTGACTGTTGTACTGAACGTAGTCTTGTTAGACTTTTCAGCATGGATTTCAAGAGGCAGATATTATATATACATGCTTGTTTTACTTTTTCCCCCCTGTCAGGTTAAATTGGGTTTACAATCACTCCAACTTCAAACCTTACACTATGTGAATGTAAAACTTAACTGTCCAATCAAATGGCCCTGTATGAAGCAGTAATAAGTTTCTCAGAAGCACTGAGAGATATTCATACAGAACTCTGGCATCGTCAGGGTTGCCCATTTGTATTCCAACCTTGTTGCCTCATTTTGCTTAGCACAGCTTTACATCCACTGCTTTCCGTCTTTGGGCAGTAGAGAAGTAAATTCCTACCTCATGTTCTCTCTTATGAATGCTGGTGCTTGGCAGGGGCATGATTTTGCCAGCTGCAGATAGTTTCTGTGACTGTGTGATAGTTGGAGTTCTGGGAACTTTTATATAAGGGTATATAAAAGCTTGGGCCCTGAGAGTCAGGGTGGGTTGTGGGTTGTTTGCTGTTGGGTATGGTTTGTTATGTCATCATGTGCAAAGAAACAAGATATCCTGACAAAGAAATTAGATATCCTGACAGCCAAGCTCAAACTTGCCTCAAGGAACTTGATAACCCTAATTAGCAGGAAGTAGTCTAAAGATAACATTGCCCCTTTTCCCTTTATCCTTTTGCCTCCCTATTTAGTATTAAGGCATTAAGGGATGAAAGAAGGAAGATCCACAAAGCAGCAAACAGCAGGACACACAGTCTTATCTCTCCCTGTTCTGGGAGATCTTGAAAAGGGTACTCTGGAGTGCATTCCATTGCAAAACCACTTGGTTCTCGCACTGGCCACATCTAATACATTCATACCCATGTCAAAAGGCATATCTATTTGAAATCTTCTAAGGATTCCATATAGGTTTAGAGGAAGGTTATCACTCTCAACTTGACTTCTATGAACTCAAGTGCCAGGCCATTTTTATTGTTACCCTCTATTCTCCTCCTCTCTGTCATATTACGTTCCTACAGCATGTCCAGGTTGTGTATTTGCGGTCATTCTTGCAATATTCTTGTTCTGTCCATTTTATTCCTTTCTTTCGCTATGTACTCCCCATCCTAGACACCAGCTCTAAGTTTAGTTCATATGCAGTCATGTGTGATGTCCTAGAGTCATGTGTGGTTTACCCCTCCCCTCTATTGCTCTGGCCAGTGGTAAAGAGTAAAAAAAAATTGGCTGATATAAAATATCCAAAGACCAACACAATTATTTCTAATGTTCACACCTCAGAGATGTTAAGGAGGAGAGGAGGAGAGGTGAAAAGAGGGAAGGAAAAAAGGAAGATAGAGCAAGACAAGGGAGAAAGGATACAGGAAAGAAAAATGAAGAAAGGAACAAAAGACAGAAAAAAGAAAGGCAGAAAGATGCAGAGAGGAAAGGGTGTGAGGCAGAAATAGGAATGAGAAGAAAGAGAAAGAAACAGAAAAAGAGTGTGGGGGTGGGGAGAGATGAGACGTCACAATGGGAAGAAACAGGATGAAATGTTTAGGGGACAGTTAGGGAGTTTTGTCTGAGTGTAAAGTAGGGAGAACTCTGGGTTGTGAGGAAAAGGGGAGACTAATTTCATTTCCTTCTTCTGGTGTCTAATTTAGGGGTACAATTATATCTTGAGCAAGGAAGATATGTCAGGAAAGGGCAACTTGAATTTACCCTGGAGTGAGCTGAGAAGAAAGTGGCCAGGATAATCAGAGGTCATCCTAGGAAACATGGTATCTAGGACTAGGGACAAACAGCCCAAGAGTATCAGCTGGAACTCGGACTATGTTCCTCAAATATGAAAAGGTTCTAAATTCTACATACCTCATTTACTCCTATCTGAGCCAATTCTTTTTCTTAATAAGGCAATACTACTCTGAAAAGCAAGACTGACCTCTTAGGTATGTCACCAGGAAGCTGATAGGTCCCCAGTATCACCCAAACCCAGAAAAGACTATGGTTGAAGATCTTGGCAGGTGTTCAAGGGCCTAGAACTCTGAAGATAACTTTTCCTTAAAGTTTAATGACCTCTTCGGTGTTCAAGGAAACTGACGTGTGGAAAGGCACCAGTGAGACAATTTGACTAATCCAAGACATTCCAGTGCCCTAAACAAACAGTTTCAGGAACGATAAATGAAAGACGGCATGGGCAGCCTTAGCTGCCCTTGTCTCAGGGGTCAAAAGCTAACATCTCTCAGACTGTGGCGTTCATTACTCATCTGCTTCTGGCTGTGAGTGCCGAAGTACCACTGAGTATTCCTAATTGGATGATAATGATGATATTGTGTTGGTAATATTATTAATAATGGGAACTAGCTTATACATTTTCTCTATGTTGGAGAACACAACAATGTCCTCTTTATAACAGCAACACATGAGAAGCACAAGACAGACATTATAGCCACATTCTTACAGATAAAAAACAGTGTCCAAGGAAGTCGATCAATCTGCCCAAACCCCGTGTCTTGCTTGGAAACTAGAAAGGCTAGGGTGAACCCCAAATCTGGCTTAGACTCTAGACTCTACTACAAAAGCTTCTGTTTACCTCTTAAACTTTTTGACTTTTTTCCTTGTGATTTCTTAATACTTTCTCTGAATATTCGTCAAGCTATGTGCTTGATGTGGCTCAAGGGACAAGATGGAGGAATGAAGGAGTGGCACTGTCTTTGCCTTGGTGGATGTGGCAGTTGGGGGTTTAATTTCAGATAGAACATTACAGTCAAGGGAAGATCCAGTCTGGTTTTGCCAGATTCCGTGAGAAGTAATCTGTTGGGTCTTCCCTCCTCCTGAAAATTCCTCAGCTCCTGGGTAGACCCAGATTATTCTCATTTTACAAGAGGAGTACCCAAAACAAGAAGCCAGGAGGAGAATCCATCTCATCTCACTCCAAGTGGAAATGAGGCTTCTGTTGGCATAGCCCACTCATCTACACAGCCAGACCCTTTCGAACTTTGAACCCCTACGCAGAGAGTTCACATACCAGTTCTCATTAGTCCCACAATGTAACCAACCTCAACCAACCAAGACACCTTTCTATGCCTTAGTTTCCTCTACTGAAATAGAACTGTAATAGTTTCTGTCTCCCAGACAATGAAGGGCTACTATAGAGCTCAATCTACTTGAGTATGTCTACTCTAAAGAGCTGATATATTTATTCAGCTAATATTGAGTGAAAGGATCTTGCCTCTGAGGCCAAACTCAACCTTTACAATATTTATGATAAAGATAGTTCTTCAAGTTAATCATGATATATGTGCAGGAGTTAAAAGCAACTAGAATACAGCTCTAGGAAGGCTTTGCCAGACCTGGGCAGAGCTTAGAAGAATATATAAATATCCCCCATGCCAGCAAATTGTTTAGATCTAGCATATTTAATATCTACATATCTAATGTGTTTAATATCTATCCAATATAAATCACATTTGTGGCTTAAGGGATCCATCCTCAATTTTGTCATCAAGTGTTTCTGAGGACGGAGAGTGGGGACCCTGTTCTATCACCTATCTCAGGAGCATGTTGGACATTCAGGAAAGCAAATGCTTGTCTCCCAGGGTTGGCAGTTAGAGGAGGTCTCAACCTCATTCCTGGCCCTTTTTGCTGATGTGAAGATGCAGTTAATTCTGGTGACGTCAATTATTCATGAAGGACATGGCAGGGCCACTTTGTTCTCTTTAAATTTTTAGCAGTTCTGTTTCCTATCATTGAAGGCCCTTAGGGACCAAGTGTCTCACCAGAGAAAAAGCTCCCTTGTTCTATGGCACAAAGTGAGGCAGGCAGAAAAGAACAAAGAGAGATGAAGGTGTTTTGGTAGTTCCCAGCCCTGAATACTTGGGCTCAATCTAACACTCTGACTAATGAACTCCATGGCTTTGTAAGCATCATTGATACTTTTAGTCCCAGTGATCACAACAGCTAAACTTTTGTTGGTGTTGACAGTATGACAAGTGCAGACCTAGGCTCACCAGTAATTGCTAAGGCAGACAGTAATCTTACTCCAAATTTACAGATGACGTGGTTGGGAAGATAAAAGAACTAAACAGAGGGATTTGAAACTGAGAGTTCACACTCTCTTTCCCTTGGTGTTACAGAGTTCAGCAGAGAAAACTTAACAGGAAATAAATAAATGTTTCAAAGCATCTAGTGCACAGAGTGACAGAAAATGGTAATGTCTTTTCCTCCTTCCAGTTCTGTGACTATTTGTACATAGCTGCAATTTAGGTCCCTGAATGATAAGACTAAGGATGCCAGAGAGGTAGAGGGGTGATGGGAGGACAGGCACAGAGTCCATGAGAATGGGTCTCATTCACCCACTATACGTATTAGATGTAGTCAAAAAGGTCTTAGAAAAGCATTGGCTGGCAGGATCAAGAGCTCCCCCAAACAGCCTAATAGATTAAATTTGATAAGAATTCTTGAGATGTTATTTTTCCTCCGTGATTAATTCAGTAACGAACCTCTTAGCAAACGCTTCATCTTAGAATATTTTTTTAAGTGATGAGCTTTTTGGTATATGACTATTTACTTATGAAGCATGATATATACAGAAAATAATGAGATATGAATTTTCTGGATTGAGGGGATGGGATGAGGCAAGTTGACTCTCATTTATCATTGCCAATATGCTGTGCCTGGTCTTCTGAATTGAGCATCGGCTTGTTTAGCACAGATAGAGAGCTTCTGAGTAGTATTGTTATGATTCATCATATAAACAAGGAAACTGAGACACTAAACAGTCGTTCAAGGCACTGGGCTTCCAACCCAGACTACAGATTTGACTACAGTGCTCAGGTTGGAATTATTAACCATGGTTGGGAAAGCTCAAGGAGAAGGATGATATAGACTGGGAAGAAGAAACATCAGACTCAACCTGTTAGGACTTCAGGGAACATAGGTGACTGGAAAAGGAGATCCTAGGGAATTGGGAGTGGTTTGTGATGGTACCAGTTTCTCTTCTTCCCCTTACTTACATGAAGTTCATCTTCA